>NW_016107574.1:4613323-4618915 GCF_001604975.1 Cebus imitator | reverse complement strand
AAAAAAAAAAAAAAAAAGAATGAGGAATTCCATAGGTATTCCAATACCCTATGGAATGTCAGGTAGCCCTTTACCCCATTTGTAGAATATCCACGAGTTATTCTACAATAATTAGTGATTTTGCCCTTTGAGTAAATTTGTTAACCTCTTAGATATTTAGATCCTTAGTCTCATATAGAAGAACAAAATAACAAACAGAGGAAGTCCGCTTCCAACTCTAAAATGACAGGATTCATTGGTTCTGTGGTCACAAAGGGTACCTTTTGGTTCTTACTCTTAGCACCTGATGCCAGGACTGCTGTAATATCATCCCAACTAGTCTTGTTTTTGTCCTCATCTTACCACAGTTTATACTCATATTACTCTTGTAATCTATAGCTCCAAATATATCATTCTCTGGACCAAAATTTCTGAAGGCTCCTAGTTAAGGAAACAAAAATGAATTTTCCTGACAGAGACAAATAATAAAGATTAGGTTCCAAAGAGTGTGTGTGTGCGCGCGCATGTGCGTGCATGTAAATTATAACTAGCTGTAACAAATTTTAGTTTCAGCCAAATTAAAAAAATTGCAATTTTGTAAACACATTTTTTACAATCTCCTGTTTATAACATTGCTTTTGTAAAAAACTGGCATCCCCTACTCTCACAATAGAAATCCAACATATCCATCAAAGTTCAGCTGAAGTCATTTCATAAGACCTCTGGAGTAGACAGATCACTAGATCTCCATCTCCTGAACTTCGGACTACCAATTTAATGCAACTCATCCAGTCACTTCTATATATTATGCATCAGTGACAGAACTGCCTTTTTGGCCTCTCTTAAACTATTGGTCAACTCGTATGTGTCAATCATCTATCTCTAGGATGGATAGAATGTAATTATTTCATATCAACACCATATCATGCATGGCACTTAAAAGAGATGTAGCATCTAATATTTGTTTCTTTCTGTATCATTTTAAAGGGTACCTACACTCATAATTATACATACAAACACATTTTAATGAAAAAGAAACCAACGCTAAATACTGTTCACCATAAGTAGCTGGGTTGAGGTCACAGCCCAGGTGTCCTAACTGGTCTCGTATCATCTGCTCTGCCACAGTGACCAGGGGGAGGCACTGTTTGAAGTGCTGGGACCTAAAGGGTTACATATTTGGGCATCTCCTCCAGCATAACTGCAAAGATGCATAGTTTTTACTTAGGCAGGTAAATCTGGCCCTCGCTGTGCCTCTGGCATCGGGGGTGGAAATTAACCAACTGTCGAATAAAATATAATAACCCTGTGGCTTGAATGACTAATACTCTGTCTGAGCTGGTCAGGCTTTGCCTCTGTTAACTGCACTATCCTGGACCAGATGCACTGTGGCTTGACTCCAGAAACAAAATTGTACATTCTGCTGAAAGGGTAGCCAAGCTGCTCAAGAGGGAAAAAGAAAAAAAAAAAAAACTAATTGTAAATTCTTTCTATTTTTAGGCTTAATGTGCATTTTATTTGGCAGTAGGGGCAGTATGAATAAAATTCCAATCTTAAGAATTTAAATTTGCTCCTGTTAGTAGAGACCTTGGGAAGTGGCTTACACCATTCTCCTACCTCCAAAAATGCCACACATCTATGTAAACCCAGACAAATAACCCCCCCCAAACATCCCCCTCACTTAATTAAGTCCAGTATTTCTTTAAATATATGTAATTTCTAATTCATGATTCCTCTAAGGAGAATTTTCAGAACGACTTCACTGAATAATGCATTTCACAAAGAGTATTCTAGTACTTCACCAATGATCCCTCTGGCTTTTATGGCTAGAGTCTCTCTCACATTTACCTGTGTCTATGCTGTTTTTTTCATTTTCATTTACTTTTACCTGCTATTGCTAGCCTTTTATTCTATCTGAGAATGCAAGTTCTTTAAAGGCAGGGACCATATGTATGTTATAGTATATATGTCGTATAGAGTATATGATACATTTTACAGGATAATATTTCATGGGATGTATGCACACATATACACACACAGGTAATACCAGGAGCTCATTTAATCCTTTCTTTTGAAGTGGACTTCTCCTTCAACCTTACCACCAAGTGAAGAAAAGTTCTGAGATGACTAGGTTCTGTGTAAGGTTACCTATATACACCATTATTGTTCCTCTGGCCGTTTCTCTCAGTGTTTTAGAAAATCCCTACTTCATGTTCTTAATCTTTTCAAGGTTATGCTTCCCTTTAAGAGTCTGAGAAAAGCCATGGGCCCTTCACCAAGAGAAATGATCACCTGTCCACAAACATAAGACACTGTCTCCAATTCAGTGGCAGTGAGAGGCTCCCGACTGCCTGAAGAATCTATGCTAGGAACTGCTTCTCCACCATGCCTACTTAGCACACCTAATGTTTATTTGGTATGTGGTTTCAGACATTGACATGATTTAAACAAGCAACCTGAGACTCTCCCTGCTTTCTTTTGTCCCATTAGCACAAAGGTCAGGCTACGGCTCTGAACAAAAATGATCATTGAGGTGAAATGGAGAGATGATTAAATTAACACTATTTTCCTGAGAACCATGCTTCATTATCTCTAACAAGGTAAGCATGCTCACCTTTTGGTCTTGACTGTATGCCAGAATCCAGTCTTCTTGCTTGGGGTGAAAAAGCAAGCTTTGAATGTAGAAGTTCAGTCGGTATTTTTGATAAGTTGCCCCTTCATCTGAGCTGATCAATAAGCTGCTCTCAATCTCTGGGTCTGTGAGTAACATTATCTGCAGCAAAGAATTGTTGGAGAAAGAAACAATAAAAAAATTAAGTTTACAAAATTGCAAAACTTGAAAGTCAGCTTAATTTTGACAAGGGAAGGACAGGGCCAGGCAAAGAACGCTTAGCTCAACAGGGACCTTGACTCTGTCAGGTTGATTGTTCCATCTTGGACCAGTGCTACAAAAGTACATGCACAAAGAAATGAAGGAAGTAGAATAAACTGGAAGAAACAGGAATGAAACAGATAACTGTATTCTCTTCTCTTTTAGGGGACTCCTTGTTTTGTTTCCAAGGTTATTTCCTGAACCTGGAACACTTACCCTTGTTCCCTTCTTCCTACTGTGCCATATCTACTTTCCATTTTCAGAGACTAAAAGACTGGTTAGATAGTCTGTTGTGGGAAAGGTAGAAGAGAAAGAAGATGGAGTCCGCTGTTTTTCTTTCCTACCTCAAATCCTTTTACTCCATTTCAAGGATACCCTATTACATCCTAACTTAGCTTGATTTTCTGAGTCTTAAGTCAAAGTCTAGACTCTAAAGATTTCTCTAGGAATTTTACAAAGGCTATTTTACCCCACCACCCTCATCACCTTCTAGCCTGCTACATAATTTACTTATTTATCATGTTTCTTGTCCATATGCCTTCCACTAAAAAATAAACCTTGTGCCAATAGAGATAGCTGTCCATGCAGTTCACAGATGCATTCCCAGCAGCTGGACTAAGGTCCGGTATGTACTGTACGCTGATAAACATTTGTCAAAGGAAAGAATAAATAAATGACTGCATGAAAAGAGTTTCAGAGAGTCATGTGGACTTAGAAAGATGCCCAGAACACTCTGAGATATGGATGGAAGTTTCACAACTTCTAAGTCCACATGACTTTCTAAAACTGAAAGAAAAGTTGGTTGCCCTTCACAATCTGTACCACAGAAGAAGCTATAAATATGTAAAAATTCACAGCTTCAGATGTTTTACACTGTCTCACTGGGATGCCCAATTTTGTCCAGAGCAATGGGATTAATCATAAGAGCATCAAGATGGAGGAACTGCCCTCGAAACTGCTTTAAATCCTCTCGTTTTATGCCTCTGGGAATGTGTGATAAAGTACTTCATTCCTGGCTGGCTGTGAGTCGTCTTTAACTCAGTCAAAGTGTGCACCTGTGTCTCCAGACAGGTGGCTTTAATGCCACCCATTGACTTCTTCCCATCAACTTACTAATTGGCACTTTCTGAACTTGGTTCGAGGAAGCATGAAATATGTGCTTAATGTGTTCCTGTATGAACAGAAATCACTGCAGCCCAGGGTTTAAAGATTACCAGCTGAGTATGCTGCACTTCCAAGAAAGAGAGAGAGAGAGAGAAATAGAGTTATATCTTAAAAGAGCAGAGTGCCAGGCAAACACGTGGAGATTTCTCAAACATTTGGAGGCAGTCATATCAAAGCCTCTGAACAGTCAGTGTCATCTTTGGAAAGTGGTGTCCTGTCGCTGTAAACGGCACAAGAAGATTGCATACCAGACACTCTGCCCAAACTCTGTTTATGTTATCCAGGATGAATTTAAGGTTCCTTGCTGTCCTTTCAATCTCCCCTTCTTGAAGAGGAGAAAAGGGATGTAATGGGGTGAAGGCAATGCTGTGGCTGTCAGCTGCACTCCAGGCAAGATGAAAAGCGCACACAAAATTGAAGACCAATTGCCTCTTGTACCATGTTCCAGGAAAGCCACTGCCCACCAACCATAAATTCTGACAAAGCTATGGATTTCTGTGTCTCACATTCACCAAGCGGACAGCGTTCCCTCATCGGATGGCTGACAAGGAGTCAGGTAATCTGCTAAGTACAAACTCACGTGGCTTCATCAAAATCTAGTGTATACATTAAGCACAGACATCTAGATGGCTCCTAAATTCATAGGAATATTTCCAGGTGAGTTCATATTTATGGGCACATAAAAGCTGTCATTTTGTGAATAACAAATAAGCCATCAAATGATCATATTACTTTGTGTCTCCAACCACAATTAACAATAATGTAAAACAACCTTTTCGCGCTACTGCCAAAAAGTAATTTCCATGATAATATGAAGAGGCTCAATTTTATAGAACAACTATTGTCTCAGGCAAGGTGATATTCCCTGCTCTGGTTTTCTAGTTCCCTATTGGCCAGAATATGCTTTCCTCTTTTCTCATGAGTATAGATTTCACCACCTGCTTCTCCTGGCACAACACTTAATCAAAATAAAATTAAACACAATAATAAACTAGGCCTACAGAATATTCCCAAAGCAAGCTGATTTTTATCAATCATTTTAAAATATTTTTGATGCTCATTTATATTCCAGGTGATCAGACTGTATAAGACATCCTGCATCAGGTAATATTGGGTGCAAGTGGCAGAATCATGTAAATATTTCCCAACAGATGGAAACGTAATATTATAAAAATAAAGCTACTCGTATCCTTGGCTTTTTTTCTGGATATTGAAAATATGTAGACCAATATCCCACCATCCCACCTTCTCTATGCAGTCCTCACCTAAAACTCTCCATTTGAGAATTTGACATTTTGGAAATAATGGAAAATAGTCGGAAATTTCCCAGTGAGCTTTATAGGTACATCTGTGCTACAGAAACATTCCAGTGGTTGCTCTCTCAAATTTCTGCTCCATTCTACTCAAAATCAACAGGTCAATCTGGATCCATTTTTCTATGGTCATTTTTTTTTTTTCATTGCAGAAACAACTCCATAAGATGTCCAGTAGAATTCAAAACAAAAGAAAATCAACAACAACAAAAAGTCATGACCCTATCATTGCACGTTAAATCATGTTTGCGTTTCTTTCTGTTT
>NW_016107574.1:4542135-4613183 GCF_001604975.1 Cebus imitator | reverse complement strand
CAGTGTCTCACTCTGCTGCCCAGGCTGGAGTGTAGTGGCACAATCTTGACTCACTGCAACCTCCGCCATCCACCTTCCAGCTAATTTTTGTATTTTTAGTAGAGATAGGGTTTTCCTATGTTGGCCAGGCTGGTTTTGAACTCCTGGTCGCAGGTGATCCACCCGCCTCAGCTTCCCAAAGTTCTGGGATCACAAGCATGAGCCACTGTGCCCAGCCCCTGAAATATTCATTTTTAACTGAGCCATAAACATATAAATGCACACAGTAACACACATGACTGTGTATAATGTACTCCAATTAATCACAACCTTCAAAATAATTAAATTATGATTGTCATAATGGCTGAAACACAGTATGTACTTAATTATTAACTGAATAAGTAAAACCTTATTATTTTAGTCTTAAATTCAAATTCTTTAATAATTTTGCTTCAAATGAATTGATGTCTGTCCTATCATTTTATCAGTTATAAAATGTAAATAAGCTAATAATAAAACTTACTGAGATCTAAATAGAAGATCTACATAGAAAAGGCTTAACATACTTTAGAATTATGTACATTTTTTATAATAAATGTGATCCAGTCTTTAGACATAGATGATACTGTTTATAAATAAATGTCATATCTTCTCACAAGACTTTCTACTCAGAAATATTTTCAAAATAGTCAGTTCAAAATAGCAAACATTCTTCAAAAACAATAGATTACATTTCTTAAACATGCCTAAAAATCCCTATTTTTGAATGACCCTTCGTATCCCCTTCAGAATCTTCATGTATCTTTGAACAAATGTTTTCTTGTGTTTACTTCTCTGTATTCTGGAGTATGTTCTGGACAACAGAATTTTAGGGGGGCTTTGTGAAAGGCATGAATCCAAGCTTTGCACATTCCTAAGGTACGCTCTCTAAAAAGAGAGGTCATTGTTTGCCTGGAACAAAGCTTGCTCCATAGTAGGTCCACATATCATTGTAAATTCATAAATGAATGAACGAATGAATGAATGAGTCCTTTTCACTCCTGCTTTCTGCTGTCTGTCAGCCAGGGACCCCTCTGACATTGGGAGTTCCAGTCCCCTTGAGTAAATCCTCGCTGTTCTACTTGAGGCCAGGAGGGTGAAGATAAGAGGAAGAGACTGCCTTTAACAGGAAAGTAATTATTCTGTTCAGATCCACCCATGAGTGATTAAAACCAGTTTACTTAAGGCTTGCAGGGTGTGTCAACCCTGCACTGACTGCATCTGCAGATGAATGGCTTCCATAGAAAGTCAATAATGGCAACACAGGATCCTGCCACCCAGCTCCAAGCAATCATTCATCACCCACCTCAGGAGGAAGAAGAAAACTGATTTGGTTTTCCTAGAGTAGACAAATGAACATGAAATGCAATTTATGGATTTCAAACACATCACTTGCTATTATTATTATTGTTTTTTGGTATTAGTCCTTCTAACAGCTTGGTGTTGTCAAAAATTAAATGCACTTTCACTGTCTTTGGCTTGCTTCAGGTTCAACATATGGCTACAGGAAGTAATTCTACAAAAGGTTGGCAGGCAGCTTTCTGAGCCTTCCAGTTGTCTAATGTGGGCCTTCTTCCCAGAGGAATGCTGTACAATTTAGCTTTCCAAATTCTTTTCCTAGATATGTGGTTCTTGGAATTCCACCGTTTATTGGTTTATGTGAAGTGGAGTTAAAGAGTTCCTCACCACCTCTGGGCATATGCTTTTTTGAACCGTTTCTTTGGTCCCATTGGAAAAAGTATTTATTTTAATGGAAAAAGTTCATTATTTGTTTGCTTATTTGTCTGTTCTTTGTCATAAATGGGCTGGAATCCAGCAGAGGTAATGTGCTGCTATGTGGATATCTCTCTTTCTTTGCTCAGAGCTTAACTCAGCTCCAGATGCCCATATCACAGATGCATAATAAATGCTTTTCATAATGATAATGACAATGGCAAAGAAAGACAGCAACAGCAGCAATTAGGCACTCCAGTTATCTACTACTACCCACTTTATTCAAACAGAAATATTTCTCTCTATAAACAGTATAAAAGGCTATTTGCAAACCTCTGGTCTCAACATTAAAAACGAATTAAGCAAAATGTAATCAGCAAAAGTAAGTCATGTGCTGACCAATGAGAGTGGAAAAGCTACCTATTCCCAATGTGGGCTGAGGATTTATCCTTCCCAGATGAGCTGAGGGGAGCAATAAGTATTTATCAGTTGGCAACTGTTTAGAGGACAATGTTAGAGAAAGTTGAACAGGATCCCAGAATGATCCATGGAAAGGAAATCACAGAAACACAGTGAAGGAAGGAGAGGAAGGTGATTAAAAAGAAAAAGGCTCAAATTAAGCACACACTGATAGAAATGAGTCTGTAAAAGAATGGAAATGACACAACCAATTGCCCTAAATCCCATCCTTCCAAACTCGGCGAAGCTCACCTATGTGCCATCTTTGTTTATTAGCACAAAATCACATCATTCGATACTAAGAGATGAAGAGCACATTTGGACAACAGACCATCTACTTCTGACCTGGAAGGTAATTCACTGAAATAACTGGGAAACTCTGGCATTGTATTTTAAAGGATTTATTCTGCCCTTTTGCTGTCAGACAGGTTTTCTAATGAGGATCCACAGACTTAAAAAAATTTGTTTTATGCTTGTTTTCTTAAGACAAGATCTCACTCTGCTGCCCAGGCTGGAGTGCAGTTGCACAGTCACAGTCCCAAACTCTAGGCTCAAGGCATCCTCCCATCTCAGGCTCCCAAAACACTGGGATTATAGGCATGAGCCACCATGTAAGGCTAGCGAGAACCGTTTTTTTAAGGAGCATGTAATTTCAATCCATTGCCTTGCCAGAAGACCCAACCCATTAATTATTATTTGTAACAATAATGAGGAGTCATTCAGTGCCTCTTGCTCAGTTCCACAGAGTACACAGGAGATGAGTAAGGTTTACCAGGAATGACAGCATATGGGTTACAGTCCTTGGAAGATGATTCAAAAAAAGAAAATGTATAGGACATCTCTCTTATTTTGCTTGGGACTACTGAACAAAATCCTCTCCTTTGAGACAGTTTAGAGAAACCCAAACTTACAAACACCATTTTACCATGAGAATCTGCTTCCACCACCGTGAATGGCACTGAGCTTTTATAAAGGAAATGTATGTCCATGTATATACGCCCATGTCGGGTTGATCTGCAGGGCTGAGCATGGGGCTGGTGCACCACAGACTTATGTTCCACAGGAAGAGCCATAACCTAATCCTAAACCTGACTCTAGTCAATGTGTTCATAAATGTGTACGTTCCCTGACAAAAGAGAAAAGAAGGGAGTGTGCTTAGTGAAGGTCATTCATACCATGAAAACAAGGGTGTACTACTGTCCAAGAAATAGTAGGGGGCCTGGATTTAAAAGCTTGGATTTGAAATTCTTCTCTTTCATTATGAGTTGTGCCACTTTGAGTGCCTTATAGCTCATTTAATCTTTTTTTTGAGTCTCAGTTTCCTATTGAAGGTAGTGATACCATAAACAAGTTGCCATTTATAGAGCTTCTGTTGTGCATCAGGCTCTCTGCTAAACCTTTAAACTCTATTATTTCATTAAATTGTTTATGAAAACTACTTCAGGTAGGTATCATTATGTCCATGTGACATCGGGCTTAGAGAGATGAGACAATTTGTTCAAGGTCGCACAGCTAGTCAGCGGTAAGGTTATCTATGTCATGCCCTGCATAGATTTGTGTGAAGATCAAATAAGATTATCTGTGCAAAAGCATTGTTAGGTTTTGTGCAAATATTACTATGTTTAGTACATAAAGTACTAAATAAGCCTCACAAAGGATGGCTTATTTAGTACTTTATGTTCTGCTAAAATATGATAGATGAATTCCAAAAAAAGAGAGGGAGAGAGATATAAATCTGGCATTGCAAATATCTCATAAAATATTGCCTAGATGAAAAAAGAGGCAATAAGAAATGGAGTGCAAGAAAATGAAGAATTTCAGTAACAAGTGTTATTTAGATACTATATTCTTGAATAAATAATTTCTTGTTTTAAATATACAGTTGTGAGATCAAAATAGCCAGTCATGGTTCATACCCCAGATTTTTCGCAATGGCTCTGGCTTCCTTTAGCCTGTCCTTCCAACATGATTCCTCCACAGATTTGATTTTATGCTTTATCATAAACATGGATGGGAAAAGGATAATAGAAATGGGCAAGAATCTCTGATGTCATGTTATTATTGGTGGAGAAACAAACATTTTCTCACATGCTAGTTCACAAAGAAGTTTACGCTAAAGCAAATAACTATTACAGAGTAACTGTTTTCCTAATAAATGCATCCCATGCTTAATTGCCATTTTGAAAAAGAGACTCATTTTGCTAGAGAAATAGCCATTATTAATATCATACTGAGGTGATAGTGGAGAATACAGAATATTCACTAATGCTTAGCATTGGGTCATCTGGTTTAAAAAACTAAACATGGTATTTTAGAGAGAAAGAATGATATACACATTAGAAGAATGTTTTTATTATTGCAGTCACTATGAGAACTGATTAAATGCCTTGAGAATATTTGAGTCACTCTTAAAAATCCCATCAATATCCCATAGCCTCAGCTCCAACTCAATCAGAACAGACTTCCATCGTCATTACAAGTCCCAAAGTAACTTCTCTCTTAAATCCCCAAAGATCCATAAATGTCAAAAGGTTACATCATTTAAAAATGTTAGCTGCTATCAGAAAAAGCCATGATGTAAGGATAAACAGACATTCATCTTCTTTGCTCATGGGAAACTTTACAAGAAACGATGTTCATTTAATGGTAAGAAATCTCTTTATTCCACAAGAAATGATAGACATTCAGGTGAGAAGGAAGAGAGAGCAGGAAAGAGAAGCTATCAGTGTACGTTAACATTAAGTGATGGAAATCCATTTTTGGTAAAATCTATAAGTTGTGTACCTGATTTTAGAGTTTGAGTAAGTATCAAGTTGAAAGTCAGAAAAGTAAAATGAAAAGTCCATAGACATTAATCCCCTCTAAAAATCAGTGCACAGGATGCACCCACATTCTCTATTCCATGCTGTATTTGTATCATCATCCTAATGATGGAGTTCAGGAAACGCCACCCAGTGCTGGTTTGGTATACTGATTACTTCAAACTGAGGGCACTGAGGGACCAGCCACTGCAGGGGGAAGCTTTCTCTGAGCTCTCCTTATCTGTATAAAGATTGATCCTCCTAAAATAACTCAATTGTCATAAAATCCTTCCCCAGGAATCTCATCAACCAAAGATGAACTCAGATTACAGAAGAGACTAGAAGGTGACATTATACCCAGACTGGCTATCACCTATTCTTCTGAGAGCCCATTCATCTTTCACAAAATTCATTTACTTTTCCCTAAATTGCCTGCATTCCTCCTCTCCTCCCTCCTATGAACTGGGTATATAAGCTTTTAGATCTCACTGGGTTTTTGGTATTCACTTTTCTTACATGTGATGCCTTTGTACATGCAATACATTTGTATACCTCTTCTCTTATTAATCTGTCCAGTGATGGTTTATTTATTGGACTCAATTATAAAACACTTAGCGTGTAGAGGGAAAATTTCCCCTCTCCTACACTAACAAGTACGTTTAATTTTACTCATACTAATGCTTCATGATAAACTGACAAATATACTAGGGTGTACTGGGGAAGATTAATGAAGTTTCAGCTGCATGAGACCTTGCTAATGTACTTGATTATTAAAGCTTTCCAAAAAAGACTATGAAGACCACCAGGGGTTTCTCTTATACGGGATTTGCAGATTAATGAAGTGAGGATTGCCTGTGCAGCTCTACTGCGGAGCTCTTTGGAAGATGGGCCTAGAAGGGTCTTCCAAGCAGAAGTCTCTGATGTTAACAATGAGGTCCATTTCATGTAAATTTTTCCTTCTCTCTTCAGTTATTTAATGACAAACATTGATCATCTCAAGTTGTTGAGAGGTGGAAAAGGGTCAAATGTGCTTAATTGACATGCCAGAGCATAATCCCGTCATCTGCTCTTTTTCTCTCTTTATTCTTTTCCTTCAGTCACAGCAGGAAAGATAATAGTGCAGTGTTTTATGAAGATGACTTTTTTCATGATTGCATTTTCTAGGCAGTTCAGTTTCTTGGTTTAATTCCATCTCAGTACACGTACCTCAGAAGCAGTAGAACTGACATAGCATATTAAAGAGAAAAGGAATTCTGTTTCACTTACGCACTGTATAACAAACTCTCTCAGAACAGTGGCTTCAAATGAGCATTTTGTTTTGTTTATGATTTCGTGGGTCAGGAATTTCGGAACAGCTGAGCTGAGTAGGTACGTAGTCTCAGATCCACATGATGTCAACTGTGGTGGCCAGAGCTAGACCTTCCACTTCCAAGATGGCTTCTTCATTCCTGTGTCTGGCGTTAGCCTCTCTCTTTATCTCTGCATAGCATCTCATCCTCCAGGGACCCCCATGTGGCTGAACATCACATAACATGGCAGTTTCATAATAGGAGAATTTCTTAAAAAGCAGTGGTTTCCTTCAGTGTGAATGTCCCACAACCAACTGATCCAAAGGACTAAAGTGGAAAATGCAAAGCTTTGCAATGATCCATCCACAGAAGTCCCAGGACATCAATTTTGCCACATTCTTGTGTGTGCGTGTGTGTGTGTGTGTGTGTGTGTGTGTGTATGTACACGTGTGCACACACAGAAGGCAAGACATACTGAAGATATATGATCACAAATGTCTTCTGTAAAACTTCTCACTTATAATTTTTTAAATGAGAAACTTTATAAGTTGCAATTATTAAATTCAATATGAATAAAAATGTTTTCCTATATAATATTCCTAGAATATAGGTATCTTGAAGTTGCCAGATTTTTTACTGGTGTTTGGCTATGAAATAGCTCTTACCTTAAACTTCTGAAGGCTAAACATTTCAATCTTGTGTCAATTTAAGGTGAATATATTTATTGAAGACCTAGTGAACTGCATTGTTTAGTCTCTCTCAGGGACATTAACGGACACAAGGTTGAGCAATTTCAGTGTGTGAATTTTCAGCGTACATAAATCACCCAGATTAAATTATATAAATTATAGAAGAATAGACCAGTTCAATGTTCATTAAAATGTGCATAAGTAACTCTCTAATAAGAGAACCTATATCTACACATTATAATCCCCTCATTTAATTTAAGGATCTGATACCATGAAATATGGGTTTCTTTTCTTTTTTGAGACATAGTCGTGCTCTGTTGCCAGGGTGGAGTGCAGTGGCACGATCTGGGCTCACTACAATCTCTGCCCCCTGAGCCAGTTCAGGTGATTCTCCCACCTCAGCCTTCTGAGTAGCTGGGACTACAGGTGTGCGCCACCATACCCAGCTAATATTTTTTTATTATTTTAATAGAGACGGGGGTTCCACCAGGTTGGCCAGGATGGTCTCGATCTTCTGACCTCTCGATCCACCCACCTTGGCCTCCCAAAGTGTTGGGATTACAGGACTGATCCACTGTGCCCGGCTGAAATATGGGGTTCTTAAGAGCAAAATAGGCTGGGCGCAGTGGCTTGCACCTGTAATCCCAGCACTTTGGGAAGCCGAGGTGGACAGATCAAAAGGTCAGAAGATGGAGACCAGCCTGACCATCATGGTGAAACCCCATCTCTACTACAAAATACAAAAATTAGCTGGCATGGTGGTGCATGCCTGTAATTCCAGCTACTCAGAGGCTAAGGCAGGAGAATCACTTGAACCCGGGAGGCAGAGGTTGCAGTGAGCTGAGATTGTGCCACTGCACTCCAGCCTGGCAGACAGAGCAAAACTCAGTCTCAAAAAAAAAAAAGAGCAAAATAGTCCTTGTTCCTCTATGCTCACAAGAAAAGCATCAATATCATTTACAACATAAACTAGAAATTGAAAATCGGATACTTAGTGTTCCCTTCAGTTTGAAAAATGGATCTTAAAATAAACCTATTTGATTTTTAGGTAGCCTTGGGCTAACAACAGCAACAACAAAAGGCCATTTAGGTCTGAAAGTAAATGGTAAATGTGTTCTAGAAACATACAGAAAGTCTCATTTTTATTATGCCCAGGCCCACGTAAACCCATCTAAAATGTTTATTATTGTTTAAAATTGTATTTGCATCCTGTTGCATAGCTCAATTCCTACTGCCGCTTTGCCAATGCTATAAAACACTCATCTATCTGCTCCAAGTTATTATCAACAGGGAATCCACATTTTAAGAAAATAACCACAGAATCAGCTCTCCTGACTTCAGTGGTATTTTTCAGCACCCCAAAAGTATTTTGTATTCAAAGAGAACAAAAATTTTCCCTTCTTTAAACTTTTATAAACAACACAATCTTTTATGTATCTGGGCTGGTATATTTTATACAGTTAGTCACCACAATGACTTATAGGTTAGGATCCTCATCAAGCAGAATAATTCCTAATCAATTATTCGATGAGCTACCATGGCTACCACACAGTCCAATTATAAAAGCTCCACTTCCGTTTTGTGACTATACAAAAGCCAATTTCAGATCCAGGCTCATATTCATGATGGGTCGAATAAGCTCATGAATATACTATCATTTTAGAAGTTGGCTGATCTTGATTGAAGAGTTACCTTGATCTTATGAAAGACAGTTCATAGATGGGTTGGCTTTCTTTGAATGTGTCATGAATAGGGTGAACATACGTTACAAGTTGCCTTTGAAAGTCTTGGGTTATTCCTATTGCACCATCATAAATATTGAAACTGACACTCAGATATGATTTGTATGATAAATTATTCGGTCATCCTAATGATAGGAAGGTTTCTTTATCCAGACCCTTAGAGAATTTCTCCCAAATGAGAATTTTCCAGATAACGATTTTTTTAATAAGTTTTTATGTTTCATTAAAAAAAATCCTCAAACTTCTAAATAAATCCTTAATGGCATATACTAGCTATCATTTTCTTTCTCTGAAACTCAGGATAAAGAAAATATACCTCAATTAATTCATTTTACAATTTACTGATGCTTTATGGAACTACTGAGGCATTCCCCTGAACAAAAAATAATTTTTTAGTTCTAGTAATTCTCCCTATACACTTCCCACCACCATACTTTTCAGATGTCAGGCAGGTTCTTTCAACCTGAATCTAAATAATCTGATCATGATGTATTTTATCAAATTAAGACACATCTTCAAAGCTAAATCTGTCTTAACACCAATTTAGGGCCTTTTTTTCCTATAAATCTTACTTAAATATCTTCATCACTATATGGATCCCTGCCTGTATAACACATTAGGTGGCCGCTTCCCAGTTCTTAGACATTATGGACTTTGACGTGTGTGATGCATCCTATATGAATGGCAGGATCCTCCTTAGAGCCTCAATCATCATGCCCTTTTCTGATGGCCACACTTCACTCTGTAAGGATGCAGCTCAGTCCTGCTCCTGGTGAATTGCTCAAATGGGATGTGTATTATAATAGTTCATTCTCACACTGCTATAAAGAACTGCCCATGACGAGGTAATTTATAAAGAAAAGAGGTTTAATTGACACACAGTTCCACATGGCTATGGAGGCCACAGGAAACTTATGGTCATGGTGGAAGGCACCTCTTCACAGGGTGGCAGGAAAGAGAAGTAACGGGTAAGAGAGGAACTCACCAAACAGTTATAAAACCAACAGATCTCATGAGAACTCACTCACTATTATCAAAACAGCATGAGGGGACCACCCTCATGATCAAGGTCTCTCCCTCAACACCTGGGGATTACAATTCAAGATGAGATTTGGGTGGGGACATAAAGCCCAACCATATCATTCTGTCTCCGGCCCCTCCCAAATCTCATGTCTTTTCATATTTCAAAACCAATCGTGCTTCCCAAACAGTCCCCAAAAATATTAATTCATTTCAACATTAACTTGAAAGTCCACAATCCAAAGTCTCATCTGAGACAAGGCAAGTCCCTTCTGCCTATGAGCCTATAAAATCAAAAGCAAGTTAGTTACTTCCTTGATAAATGGAGGTACAGGTAATGGGTAAATTCTCCCATTCCCAATGAAAGAAATCGACTAATAAAGGGGGCTACAAGCTCCATGCAAGTGGGGGCCATCATCCAGCGAAGCCCCCATCCAGCGGGGCCATCATTAAATCTTAAAGCTCTAAAATGATCTCCCTTGACTCTATGTCTCACATCCAGGTCAGGCTGATGCAGGAGGTGGGTTCCCATGGACTTGGGCAGCTCTGCCCTGTGGCTTTGCAGGGTATATCCCACACCCCCGGCTGCTTTCATGGGCTGGTGTTGAATGTCTGCAGTTTTTCCAAGGGCACAGTGCAAGCTATCAATGGATCTACAATTCTGGGGTCTGGAGGGCAGTGACCCTCTTATAGCTCCACTAGGCAGTGCCCCAGTAGGCACTCTGTGTAGGGGCTCTGATGCCACATTTCCCTTCTGCACTGCCCTAGCAGAGGTTCTCCATGAGTGCTCTACCCCAGCAGCAAACTTCTGCCTAGACATCCAGGCATTTCCATACATCTAGGTGGAGGTTCTCAAACCTCAGTTCTTGACTTTGTGCACCTGCAGGCCCAACACCACGTGAAAGCCACCAAGCTTTGCGGCTTGCACCCTCTGAAGCAATGGCCTGAGCAGTACAGTGGTCCCTTTAGCCATGGCTGGGATGGAGGGCACCAAGTCACTAGGCTGCACAGAGCAGCAGCAGTGCCCTGGGCCCAGCCCACAAAACCATTTTTCCTTTCTATGCCTCTGAGTCCCTGTTAGAAGGGACAGCTGTGAAGGTCTCTGACATGCCCTGGAGACATTTTCCCATTGTTTTGTCCATTAACATTGGCTCCCGGCTACTTATGCAAATTTCTGCAGGCAGCTTGAATTCCTCTCCAGAAAATGGGTTTTTCTTTTCTGTTGCATCATCAGACTGAAAATTTTTCAAATTTTATACTCTGCTTCCTCTTGAATGCTTTGCTGCTTAGAAATTTCTTCTACCAGATATCTTAAATCATCAGTCTCAAGTTCAAAGTTCCACAGATCTCTAAGGCAGGGAAAAAATGCCACCAGTCTCTTTGCTAAAGCAAAGCAAGAGTGATCTCTGCTCCAGTTCCCAACAAGTTCCTCATATCCATCTGAGACTACCTCACCCTGGACTTCACTGTCTACATCACTATCAACATTTTGGTCAAAACCATTCACCGATCTCTAGGAAGTTTCAGACTTTCACACATCTGTCTTCTGCTCCCTCCAAACTGTTGTAACCTCTGCCTGTTAGACAGTCTCAAAGTCGCTTCCACATTTTTTGGTAATTTTGTATCAGTACTCCACTCTCGGTAGTACCGATTCACTGTATTAGTCTGTTCTCACACTGTAAAGGCAGGCCCAAGATTAGGTAATTTGTAAAGCAAAGACGTTTAAATGACTCACAGTTCTGCATGGCTGGGGAGGCCACAAGAAACTGACAATCATGCTCATCTCTTCACAGGACGGCAGGAGAGATCAGAGACTAGCAAGAGAGGAACTACCAAACACAAAACCATCAGGACTCTTGAGAACTCACTCACTGTCATAAGAACAGCATGGGGGTAGGGGGAACCATTCCCATGATCCAGGTCTCTCCCTCAACACCTGGAGAGAACAATTCAAGATGAGATATGGGTTTGGGACACAGAGCCCAACCACATCATGGTGTCTCCTCAATCCATAAACAATTGGTATTGAACTTAATTCCTTTAATTTGTTACCGAAACACCAGAGGTTTGGTCTAGGTCCTGATGCTTACCAACAGAAAGCCGGACACTGAGATGATGAGTATTACCAAGGAAAAAGGTTTTAATCAGGTGCTGCAGCCAATGAGCTGGGAGCTCTGTCTCAAATTCATCTCCCTGACTGACTGAAACTAGAGGTTTATATAGCAGGGAAGAAATGTTAACAGTGTCTAAGAAAACAAGAACCAAGGAAGGGCAAAGAAGTAATCATAGGGAATGAGAGGGGTCCCGGCTTCTCATGGTAAGGATGTGAGTTTCAGTTATTTGATACTTTTTTGAGAGGCTTAAAGGTTCTTTTCTAAGGAAGGAACTTGGATAAAAGAAATGTAAGCGTGAAGCTTGAATTGACCAGAAAGGTCAATTTCTATGTTTATCCAAAAGGACAGTCTATGGGACTACTGGGTGGGCTTCAAATTCAAAACAGAAGAATAAAAACAAAGAGTGCTCCTAGTGATGAAAGGACAGGTTTTTAAGCTACTTGTCCGATGTCTAGCTCTTGCTAGGTATGAATCTTTGTGTCAAAGATACAATAATTTTGTTTCTTTTTATTTTGTAATCTTAGTTGCTTTAAAGTTTAGGTGTTGTATTCAAATATAAACAAGAAAAAATATGTATTAATTACAGAAATTTTTGAAAAATGTCCGTAAAAATGTACTCAGAATAAAAGAACAATCAGTTAAGTATCACTATGCAGAGATTATTGTCACTGACACTTTGGGACTTTTTTTCACAATCTTCATTTTATGCATATATAGATACACACACACACATACACATAAATGTTTGTGGGTGTCAGAGACAAAAAGAGAGAGAAAGAGAAATTTATATCGCAAGAGGGTATCACATGACACTTTCTGCTTTTTGACCTGCTTTTCCCACTTTAAAGCCACACTGCAAAGATTTTCTACTGTATTCAATATTCTTTTGCATTATCATTTTTATTGGCAAATAGAATTGATTGTATAAACATGCCACAATGTAATTAATCTCTTATTTATAAGGTTTCCAATTTTCACTAATATTATGCTTCACGTAGATTTGTATTTCTGTATGTCAATTACTCTTTCCACAAGCAATTTCCTAGAAGTGAAATGTATGGATAAAGAATATGAATTTTGCAAACTCTTTTGATACATACTACCAAGTGGTTTTCAGAAGAGAATACCAATTTACAGTTCCTTGCTCAGGACATGGGAAGTTCCAATCACAACACTAGGTTTTGTCTGTATTTTTATATTGTTTTCTGAGATGACTAGAGAAAAAGATATATTTTGTGTTAATACATACTGCTTTCATTCCTAATGACAGTGAATTTTTTCATTCCTTTTTCCCTCCCTTTTATCCTTTTGTCATTTATGTGTACTTACTTGAAATCCTCATTTGATACGCTGACTGTTCATATTTTTCTCCATTTAAAATTATGGGTATTTCTCTTTTTCATATTGATTTACATAAATTGTCATTCTTACTTCACAGTCTGTTTATAGATCTGCTAATGCACACTTTCTATCTTCATCTACATTTCTGGAAAAAGACAATACAGTAGCATTCTGCACATATTATACACATATCAACATGGGTGATCCCAAGTGAGTATTTCAGGCTCAAAGACACAATTAAGAAATTAGAAACTAACTGCACAACATTTTGGTAATTGTGTTTTCTAAATAAAGGAGCTGTAGAAAAACATTATTTCTCCTTTTTATACAATGTCATCAATTCCCAAAGACTCTTGTCATCCATGTATCACAAATTATAAGATGTTAAAAAACAGCTCATTGCACAAGAAACTCGAATTTGTTAAACTGCTGTTTAAGAAGATTTTATACTCCCATGACGTTTTCATTTAAACATTACACAGCACTTTACAAATGTTAATTAGGATATTCCAAATGGAAATTGAAGCAAACCTCAAGAGAGTGAAATTAGGCATGGAGAGGCACAATAATTCCTCCATGATTATTCCAGAGCTTCCTTGGCATTTCCATGGCTTACACCCAAGTACCTGGTTTTCCCGGTCTGCATTTTAAGCATTAGAGCACATAATAAGCAGGTTTTCTGAAGGGTAAGCTTGGGCTCAGAGAGTAATTAACCAACATTTGTCTAAAACAGCTGCCTTGTCTATAAAATATTTTAATGAATATATATAAATATTCAAAAAGTTAAAACTATTAGATTCAGTTTTTAGGCCTTTCAAAGACAAATAGAAAAACATGACTTTTGGAAAAACATGACATTTTGAGAGGAAAATTTCATTCTTTGTGGGATGATTAGATGTTCATCATTCAACCATTTATTTAAAAAAAATCTAAGTAGTTTCTGGAACCAAGTGACAGTCCCTATGCTTAAGACTTGGGTTTAAATAATGAAAAAGCCACTAAATGCCTTATTACAACAGAAAACAACACAAAAATAACAGATAAATGAACGTACAGTTGCAGAGATATTGACATGTACAAAATTTTAGTAGAATATAGGGAAGTACTTTTTTTTTCTGTTGCTGGAATGAGAGAAGAAACCACAGAATATCTGATACTAAAATGAGTTTTGAAGGATGTACCGGTATTTAATAGAATGAGTAGGAAAGATTAATGACAGGTGAATCACGTATGCAAAAACCGAGGAATGTGGGCATGCGTTATGTGTTTTGGTAATGGCAAGTTCCTCAGTTTGACTAAAGTTAGGCAAAGCAGTCTACAGCCAAGTTTAAAGAGCCTTATTTCACAAGTAAAGGAATTCTGACTTAAATAGCAACAGGACCTATTTATTCGGGGGCATACATACAGAATCAAGATTTTTAAGCAGAGGAATCAAAAGAGTATAGCTCATTCACAATGATCACTTTGGAGGTAATAGAGAGACTGTGTTAAAGACGAGAATGTGGGGCAGGGAGCTCAAGCTAAGCGGTTATTACAATGGTTCAGCTGAAAGGAGTGTTTCAGAAACACACAATAACAGCCTTAGACAAAATAAAAACACTGTTAAATCATGGCAGATGACCAATGAAGCATTACCTAAAATATGTCTACCAGGATTCCAAGCATACTTTATAGTTATTTGCAGCCAAATTTATCAGTACTGGTGATTCTGAAAATACTTTTCCAAAGCATACTACTTATAAAGCTACAGCTCAGTCTGACAACCAAGCCTCTTTAAGGATCTAACAGGAGGAGAGAATAAACAAAACATATGTCTCCCCAATTTAACACTTGCCAATGTAAATGAGCACATGTGCCTTTTCAATGTTCAACAAATTCCTCAAGCCACAGAATGCGAAATTGACACAAAGGAAACCATCAGGCTACAAAGAACGATTTCAGTGAGAGATCTTTTTGCTTTGGCAAGTAGCATAGCGAAACACAAACATTAAAACCCGTAGTCCATGGACTGGCTCTGACCAGCACCCATGTTCTATTTGATGCAGATAATATTAACCCAAAGACAGCTGTTTAACAGATTTTCCAATGATGTCCAGTATTGGACATTATTCCCATATGGTCATATTCTACAAGAGCTCTAGAGCTGCCATCCCCTATAGAGAGGTCATAAGCTCTCTAAGTTACCACCGCCCACATCAACTTTTGTTATTCTGTTAAAACTAAAGCAGCTCTCTGTTGGCAATTTTTATTGATATAAGAGGGAAAAAGCAAACATTGTGAGCTAAAACAAAGTACTGTATCCTTCTGGCTGTTCAAATAGAACAGCACACAGCAGACTTAGTGGGCAGAGAGCACATTAAACGCTGGAGACACTCCTCACTTCCCACAACTCCTATGCCCACTCTCATTGTTTTCTTTCCTTAAAGTTTCTGTATCCCTAGATCCCTAGCCACTGCATTCATCTACATTATCTGTGCAAATCAATAGGTATTTGAGTTGAGACTCCTGTAGGAGCTAAGATCATAAACTTAATTATGAGTCCCAACTCTGCTCATTCACATGACCTTAGGAAATCACTTATTATGTCAGATCCTTTATTTCCGTAGTTATGAAATGGGGCTAACAATACACAATTCACAGACTAGGTGTTCATTACAATTTGATGGAACCAACAGAATCAATGTAGCATTTTCTAAGTGAAATTAAAAGTTACAACATCATAAGAATTCAGTAGTGATGTAAATCGGAGGAATATCAGAACAAAGAAAATAAAACAGGTTCCGCTGGTTTATTAAAGTCTTTGAAAAGTGCATCCTGAAGCAAGAAGAGGAAGATACGTTTGCCAAATGTATTCAAAGATAGAATCTATTTTTGCCCAGGAAGTTTCTAGAGAACTAAGGTTCTTTGGGATACTAATGATTGAATAATATCCTTTTTCGGGATATAGCAGATACCTGAGAGTTATTAATTCTTAGAACTGGATCTAGAAGTTCTGTAAGGTTTGGATCAGATTCAGTTTTTTCAAGTTCATCTGTGAAAACAAGATGCAAAATAATAACAATAGGCATGCTGGGGACTAGACCACATGATGTGGGGTTGCTGGCTAAAAGAGAGGTAGGAAGCTTTGGCTACAATGATCCTTCATGTTTCGGGAGATGATCAAATTCACATCATTCTGAGCTGCTAGAATAATGGGTGTTTGTGTTATCTTTGGTATTTATGGGGATCAACGTATTTGCTACATATTCTGAAGTTATCCAATATAATCAAGGAAATTTGCTACAACTCTAGAATTAAGGAGATTCAATGGGAACATTCTGCAAAGATGGGTCAACCTCTAAGAGACAGCAGGGGGAGGCAGTGTGCCGCGGAATGAGATACGGGGTCCATCTCTGCCACTGTCTAGTTCTGAGACATTGGGAGAAAACCAGTTAACATCTGTGAGTCCAAATTTCATCATTATCAAATGCTGAGTTGGAAGAGAAAGGTTCTAGTGATATTTCAGTTCAAACATGTGGTTTTTCTGGGGTGAGAGATACATTCTAGTGATGTTCTAAGCAAATCAAATTTTAGTGAATCAAATCTTATATACCTATAAATTAACATTACATTTTCCAAAAATGCCATTTCTTGCCATTAATTGATCTTCTTGTGGCATTGAATCTTAGCATTTGAGTCTTAAGTTTTACCCTTGTTTAGCAAAATGTACAAGGACTGCCTGCTATTTTTTAAAATGCCTGTGCTGCTGCTTTGTATAAAGTGAAGAATTTCTACATTTACACGGTGACAGTTCAGATTTTCTAAAATCAAGGTAAACCTAGGGTAACAAGGACACAGCAGACAGAAAGTCTGTGCTAAATGGAAGCTCTAAATTATAGAAACTTCAGCATGTTTCTAAATCTAAGATCAGAAATTTTCAAGAAGATATAGATCTTCTTGACACACAACGTTTCTCACCAGTCCCTTTATCAAATTTGTTTTTTCCCTGAAGGTAAATATTTTCAGTGCTGCATTATACTCATAAGTCCCATCCCAGGAAGGCTCAATTGCCAATGATACTTATAAGATTATATTTACTTCTTTGAGCTAAAATGTAAAGGTCATTTTCTTTATTTAAGCTCAGCCTTTAGGCTAAATATCTTTCTTCCCTTTTCCTGGGAAAGAGAGAGAGAGAAAGAAAGGCAGCGACAGGGCTAGGGGGAGGTGGGGAGAAAGAAAGCGAGCAGAGTTTAGGAAACAGAAACATTTACTAATGGATCTGAAACTGGTTCCCTGAATCCTAATCAAATTTAATTTGTCTCATCCATTATTGAACTAGACTTTCCACTTAAACCAAAAGTGAATCACCTTACCTAGAAAAGAAAGGACCTTTCTCAGACAGGATAACAACCCCTGTTTTTACTTATCTTTCATCTTTATTCTAAGAGATTCAGTAAGATTATTTACCGGGGAAAACAGTGCCGTTTCGCTCCAGCACTTTTTATCTGCATCAAAGTGTTTCAAAAATCTCTGAACATTTTGGAATTCCTAGACAATGGCATTTAACCAAAATATCCATTTTTTTCCCCGAAAGATATCATTTGGCTAAATTTATCTAAGACTGAAAAGTAAACTACATGATACTGTTAACTCTTGGAAATCTTGATCTGTAAAGCACACTCCTTTTCAGTTCAACATTTATACTTAGGTGATTTGCATGAAAACTGCGTAAGTTTTCCTCTAAACCGTGAATACAATCCTTTTCCAATCTAGTCTCTTGCTGAGGAGTGTTTTGGCTGCACTAGAATACATGAAAAACAGAGGGTGGAAACAACCAACCAGGTGCATCCATGAATTTTTAAACCAGGTCTGCTGAAAAACATGCAAAACAAAACCCCTCCAAGCACCCTTGGGGTAAAACACCAATCTGAATATTATCCAGTATCATCTCTGTGTCTATACCAGCCCCAGCAGATGGCCAATTTGCTTTCACCACCTTCAGTCCATGCAGCCAGATGCTCCCAGATGGTGGCTTTTTCAGACTGCATCTCTGATTGTGCAGTCCAGGCACCCAGGGAATAGGGCAACCCCAGAGTGGCACACAGATGTAACATGTAAAAATAACTCACATAACCCTCTAAAATATGTTTTTAAAATTAACAGTAGGCACAGATGGGCTAAGGTATAAAGCAATCTGACACAAAAAGTTTACTGGACCTTTCCTTGAAATATGAGGTTCCATTTCTTATGGATCCTGATATGGCTTGGCTGTGTCCCCACCTAAATCTCATCTTCAATTCCCACATATTGTGGAATTGAAGGAGGCACCTGGTGGAATGTAACTGAGTCCTGGGGGACAGATCTTTTCCAGGCTGTTCTTGTGATAGTGAATAAGATTCATGAGATCTGATGTTTTTATAAGGTGGAGTTCCCTGCATAAGCTGTCTTATCTCTTGTCTGCCGCCATGTGAGCCATGACTTTCACCTTCCGCCATGATTGTGAGGCCTCCCCAGCCCCATGGAATTCTAAGTCCATTAAACCTCTTTCTTTTGTAAATTGCTCAGTCTTGGATGTCTCTTTATCAGCAGCATGAAAACAGACCAACATAGGTCCTAAAAGGGGAATTGCCTTCTGTCAGTTTATTCATCAATTTCCTGCAAGAAGCCTAGGATGCCTAGATTCAGAAGTGATTGAAAACAGAACTATTACACACATGGCCACAAATGTAACATGTGGCTATAGGGACCAAGCAGGAACTATTACAGGGAGTCAGAATTGTCTGCCTGCCCTATTTTACCACAGCTTAGACCAGGCTTTTGATTTTGATGCACTGCTACAACTGGATATGTTGTCTCATTTGTAATTGACCTGTAGAGGGTGATACCTTCTAACACCAGCTATAATATCTCAAGCAAAAAATAATCATTAAAAAATAAATTAATGCACCAGTAGGACTCACCCACCATATAAAGTAATCGCTCATGTCCATGAATCATTCTGAAAAATAAAACAATGGCCAGGTACAGTGGTTTATGCCTGTAATCCCAGCACTTTGGGAGGCCGAGGCAGGTGAATCTCCTGAGGTCAGGAGTTCAAGACCAGACTGACCAACATAGTGAAAGCCCGTCTCTACTAAAAATACAAAACCTAGCCAGGTGTGGTGGTGGGTCCCTGTAATCCCAGCTGCTCAGGAGGCTGAGACAGCAGAATCACTTGAACCTGACAGGTGGAGCCTACAGTGAGCCAAGATCGCTCCCTTGCACTTCAGCCTGCGTGACATAACGAGACTCTGTCTCAAAAAAAAGAAAAGAAAAGAAAAGAAAAGAAAAAAGTATATGCTAAATGATACTTACATAAAACGTACATGTTACTGTAACTTCCTAAAGGTGGACACCTCTGTTTAACAGAACATTTCTAGGATTATATACAATACCATATACAAGGGATTGCTGTGTCTGTGTGTTATAGTTCACCAACACACCACCAACAGTAGAAACTGAGGGGCCAAGAGTTACATGGGTTCTAGGTCAATCTTAGAAAGAAACAGAGTCTCCTAGGCCTTCAGTGGGCTGGATTAGGTGACCTTCCTCTGTCCTTCAAAAGCACCCTGAGGTTAATGCTATCCCCAAATCAATTCTACTTTGTCATTATTTCCTCATTTGTGTATCTCCTCTTTCAGACTGGAGTATCAATACCTCACAATGAACCTTTCCATCTTTTATTCACTTCTCTAGGGCCTGTACATAGTTATTAATCAATGTCTGATGACTGAATGGACAATAACAAATTTTTTTTAGTTGTATATTTACTCATAAATTAACTCATTATGTATATGAACATCTAATGTTCACATACTATCATATTAAATATGTGCTATTCATAATTTTAAGGAAAGCAGCAGGGACAAGGGAAAAAACAAGAAAATAAGGAAGGAATAATGGAAAGAGAAGGAAGGAGAAATAGTATAGTCTGGGGAATTAAAACTTTCTAAAAGTGCTTTATATGTTAACCATAATTGGTCTTTTTTTTTTTTTCTTACTAGTTCATAAAACATCATAGTCATAACAAACACTTAATAGCCCTTACTATGTACTAGGTTCATTTTAAGGGATTTGCATATGTTAACTCATGTAAACCCATAATTCTATTGGGCAGGTACTATTAGTATAACCATTTTATAGGTTAATACACTGAGGCACAGAAATGTTTCATGACTAGCCCAAGATCACACAGATAATCAGTGACTAAACCAGGACAGAATGTAGTTAGTTTAGCTACAGCATCAACACTTTGACCCATCTTGAATATGCAAACATTTATCGAGCACTTTCTTTCTCACAATTTAAGTCATTTGGTCAGGCACAGGAGGGATATACAAGTCTAAGCCACTGCTTTATATTATTAGATCCTTTACCAAGTGCATATCAATCTTCTAAGATAGCGAATAGCATAAGAAGAGTAAGACAGAGTCCCAAAAAGAGCATACATACCGTAGGAGTACAGAGTCAGAAGAAATGTTTAAGGATGAGATAACCATGGAAAGTATTATGAGGGCAAGAAGGTGACTTTGGCTTCAGGGAAGACTTGCATATACAAAAGGGAGAGAAACACATATACAATGGAACGGATGCTTAGCAAAATTTGAGTTGCGAGGACTACAGGCACATACCACCAAACTTTTTTTTTTTTTTTTTTTTTTTTTTTTTTGAGATGGTTTTTTTTTTTTTTGGTCTAGGCTGGAGTGCAGTGGCATGATCTCAGCTCACTGCAACCTCCACCTCCCAGGTTTGAGTGATCTTCCCTCCTCAGCCTCTCACATAGCTGGCATTACAGGCATGTGCCACCATACCGGGCTGGGTTTTTGTATTTTTGTAGAGACTGGGTTTCACCATGTGAGCCAGGCTGATCTCAAACTCCTGACCTCTGGTGATCCTCCCGCCTCAGCCTGCCAAAAGGATTATGGGCATGAGCCACCATGCCCAGCTTGACTTTAAACTATTTTTTAAAACTTCATTAAAATGCTGGTTTGAATGCTAATTATGATAGAAAGGAAAGAACCATCCTTTATTCAGGAATGATCTCCTTTCTGATTAGGGAGACTGGGCTACTTCTCTTTCACTTGATCACATGTGATGGCCTCATAGTCAACATATGTTGACACCAAACTAGAATGCACACCTTGGGCCCACACCTCTGCTCACCAAACCAAAATCAGCCAGCTTGCAACATTTATAAGAAGCTTAACCAATGTACAAATAAGTGAAAATCAAGAATGAAGGGAGTATTCTTGATGAAACAGATTTATGGTAACACAATTATTCATCTAAACACCCATGTCTTTACAAAGAATTATATTCTGTGTTACAAAAAGGACACACACTTACATGGAAAACATAGCAGAGCACCTAACCACATTTAGGAGAGTATTTATTATAAGGCCTAGTTTTTATCGAATAATCATTCACCTATAGATAAACGCAGAAACTTTGATGCCCAGCACTAGTTTTTATTCTCCCAATACTTCGTACATTTCAGTGATTAGATTCTGTCCTCTTGATAGCATAGCTGAAGTTTGCTGGTCAGACTCCAATCTGCTCTGGGCACTGGTCATGCTCAGTATCTTCTCTCCAACATCTATCAGCTCTTTAGGTTTCATTATCTCAATGACACATTTTGGCGTGTCTCCAGCTTATATATTGTTTACTGACTGATGCAAATAACGCAGGGAGAGTAGAACGTTCTTTGAAAGTTATGAACAACTAATGAAAGAGTTTCTAAATGTAGTGTCTGTCAGAACACTACAGCCAAGGGATGCAATGAGATGGATTAATTACTGTGCATCTTCTCCCTGGCTCCCAACCTCGGCTTGCAGCAGAGAATTGCTGGGAACAGTTTCCTATTATGGCTGATTTCTGCAAGGACATTTTTCATATCAAAATCTCCAAACATCTACTGTACAGATGATTCATGTGAACAAATCTGACATGTGACCATTTTACAATCAACCTATCTTACAGGTTACATTCCAGGAGAATATGAGGCCAATATGTGGGGACAGTGTCTGAAAAAGAAAGGCATTTCAAAACCTGCGTGTTTCATTAGAAAAAGGAAGTCAGTTGGGCAAGCCACAGGTAATCTAAACAAATTGATGGTAGAGAATGAAAAGTACTCATCATAATTATTGTATCGAAGGAAATCTCTTCATTTTCAAAAATGAGGACAGTGTGCTTGGGGACAAATTTGGCTACTTGCCATATCAGCTGTAGTTTGGAGCATAATTAACAACTGTGTATGGAAATAATTAATCTTGTGCTCTTGGGGACAATTTATAGTGAAATGTTGTTTTTCAAAACAGACAACTGAGGATAATGTTGTGGAATTTGGACATCTGTAAACATTGGTTGGGAAGGAAGAACTTCTAGGTCAGCAATATCGTGAATCCGGTTTACATATTTCTTGGATGTCTTCTTGGACAAGAGATGGGCAAAGGTATTCTAGCAACACATGTCCAGAAACCATGAAAGAACTCTGTTCTAAAGAAGCAAAACAACCAGAGAGATCACTGAAATCCCTCAGAAACCTACGGTCAAGTAATACTGTTCTTCAGCGTAGAGGACTTTGGGTTTAAATCATCAAAGCCAAATCCTTTCACAGAAGTCTCTGAGTAAACTTCAGGTATTTAAAGAGTTTTATCAATGAGAAAAGGGTGCTTATTTCAGCAACTTAGGAATGTGGGAATTCTTTAAATTCTTAGGTGCAGATTCCATCTGCCTCTTAGCCTCTTAGAGCCAGGATCGTACTGATATGAAAAGTTGGTTATTTTATTTTTTATATTCCTGAACCTCAAATTTTCATATTTTAATATGCTTGACTTATACTTGTTTTTATTTTTTTGAGATGAGGTCTTGCTCTGTCACCCAGGCTGGAGTGCAGTGGCGTGATCTTGGCTCACTGCAGCCTCTACCTCGGGGGTTCAAGCGATTTTCCTGCCTCAGCGTCCTGAGTAGCTGGGATTACAGGTGCACACCACCACACCTGGCTAATTTTTGTATTTTCAGTAGAGACAGGTTTTACCATGTTGGCCAGGCTGGTCTCAAACTTCTGACCTCAGGTGATCCGCCTGCCTCAGCCTCCCAAAGTGCTGGGATTACAGGCGTGAGCCACTGTGCCTGGCTTGACGTATGCCGTATACTTTCTGATAAACTGTCTTGTTTCAATCCTACAACTTCCAGTACAGATATGTCTTCGTGTCTCATTCATGGTGAACAATGTAGATCTGACGTTTCTACTAGGTAGTAGGTTTCATTTGCTAGTTCCTTTCACTCAAAATCAGCTGCCTGGTAAATAGAAATGTATTCTCTCTTTCAGAGGTTGCTGCGTCAGACTCCTAAGTATTTGCACTGCCTCTACTCCTGCTCCTCTCCGACTTTCCAAAATGGATATTTAGTCCATTTTCTGCTTAAAATTTTCAATGCATTCCAGTCTTTTTCAGCATAATATTCAAACCCCTCAGCAGGCTGGTAACAAAATCTTTTATGATCTTACTCCTGCCTCCCTCCTCAGCTACTCATAACTCTATTTCTCATATCCACAACTCCAGGTTCCCCTCATGAACAGTGTATGAGCCTGCAGATTCTCTTTCTCATTGCTGTTTGCTCAGCCAGGCATACATTTTTATTCCCCTCTGAAAATAGCTGAATTCTTCCTTATTTCCTTAATCTTATTTACAGATTACTTCCCTTGGAATGTCTTTCCCAACTGTCTATCTCAAGTCTGGGCCAAGTACTCGTCTCATGGGCTTCTAAGGAACCCTGCCTCTTACTTGTCACAGCCCCTGGAAGTAAAACATTTAATATTTAATACGCATTTTCCTCTATATTGGAAACTATAGAGAAAACGTATCTGTCCTTCTTACCCCATAGCTAGAATATTGCCTCACATATAAATATTCCATAAGTGCTGGTTGAATCAATTAAAGAACATGACCCTGTTGGAGACAGAGCTGGGGGCTCAGGACAGGACCACAAAATTTTGGTAAATATTGTTGAGTGGCCTAAAAGGAATCTGAAAACTCATGGTGGAATTTGACCCCCTCTTCAGATATATTTTGTATCGCTTTTCCAAGTCCATTCATCCCCATTGCAGAATGAAAACTACAAGTCACCTGGTTCATTGTCACTAGTGCAGGGTGTGAGATTGGGTCATGTTCCTTCTTCAACAGAAAGCCCTTAACCAGCTTAGGAATGCCGCACCGATAGAAGCAAGGTCCATCTCTGTGAGGCTCTGCCATCCACTTTGGAAGTAAAGGTGGGGATGGAAGTAGGCACAGGAAGATGGTTTCTTGTCCCTTTTTGGGAGGCCGAGGCAGGTGGATCACGAGGTCAAAAGTTCAAGACCAGCCTGACCAACATGGTGAAACCCCATCTCTACTAAAAATACAAAAATTAGCCAAGCGTGGTGGTGGAAGCCTGTAGTCCCAGCTACTCAGAAGGCTGAGGCAGTAGAATTGCTTGAATCCGGGGTCAAAGGTTCAGTGAGCCAAGATCGTGCCACTGCAGTCCAGCCTGGGTAACAGAGAGAGACTCTGTCTCAAAAAAGAGAAGAAGAAAGAAGGAGGAGGGAGGAAGAAGGATGGGAAGAAGGAGGGAAGGAGAGGAAGGAGGAGGAGGAAGAAGAAGGAAGAAGGAAGGAAGGAAGGAAGAAAGAGGAGGAGAAAGAAGATACCCATTTATTTTCTCTGCTTCAGGTACATTGAGCTACTGTCCTCTGCAGATCCAATATGGAACTTCACATATAGATACTACTCTGGCAATTTCTGCATCCTGGACATTTGGGTTTATTAAGCTACAGTTTCACAGGTGAGGCAACAGGTGAGGAGCAATACCGCCATCTGAAAGTTACAAGATGGGAGTGAAAAGCAAGGCAGGGAAAATGTACAGCATTTAATAAGAATGGCCCTCTTGGCGGGGCGTGGTAGCTCATGCCTATAATCCTAGCACTTTGGGAGGCCGAGGGAGGTGGATCACAATGTCAAGAGATCAAGAACATCCTGGCCAACATGGTGAAACCCCGTCTCTACTAAAAATATAAAAATTTGCTGGGTGTCGTGTCACTTGCCTGTAGTCCCAGCTACTTGGGAGGCTGAGGCAGAAGGATCACTTGAATCTGGGAGGCAGAGGTTGCAGTGAGCCGAGACTGGGCCACTGCCCTCCAGTCGCCAGACTCTGTCTCAAAAAAGAAAAGGAAAAAGAAAAAAGAATGACCCTCTTTAATACAGAGAAGCTGCAGGTGAGGACGGAAGTCACTTGTTTTTAGAGGTCCACAGAAGTCTTTCACTTTAATCAGAGGCCAATTAAAAATGTAATTGTTTCAAATTAAGTATCTGTTAAGACATTTGTTTCTAACTTCAGATTTTAAAATTCCTTATTAGAAGTACCAAAAATGAGGCTAGTCATGATGGCTCACACCTGTAAAGCCAGCATTTTGAAGAGCCAAGGTGGGAGGATCACTTGAGTTCAGGAGTTTGAGACCACCTGGGGCCACATTCTATTTCTGCAAAAAAAATTTAAAAAAAAATTAGCCAGGTATGGTGGTGTACATTTGTGGTCCCAGCTACTTGAAAGGTTGAGGCGGGAGACTGCTTGAGCCTGGAAAGTCAAGGCTGCAGTGATCCATGATTGCACCACTGTACTCTAGTCTGGCTGCAGAGTGAAACTCTGAGAAAGAAAAGAAACTAGCAAAACGAAAATCTTAACAATGTAGTTATAAGAATATTCTTTCTGCAAGGTAAACAGAAGCAAGAAACACTGCTTAACCACAACAAAAAGCAGACACAAATTCAATCAATAAAGTAAAAATAGAACAATTACAAAGAACAAAAACATATTTAAAATTCATAATATAAGATAAATGCTAAATATAAAATACTTTAATAAGGAAGGTGATAATGTAATCTAATTTTGAAATATTTTTAAGTAAAATATAAGCTTCAGTCTATGGCCATACTACCCTGAGTACACCGGATCTTGGAAGCTAACCAGGGTTTGTCCTGGTTAGTGCTCGGATGGGAGACCACCTGGGAATACTGGGTACTGTAGACTTAAAAAAAAAAGATAAGCTTCAGTTATCTAGGAAATTCACTTAAATAGAGCACAGAAATTTCCTAGCATGGTGTACTTGCAAACAATAGTGAAATAAATGGACCTCTTAATGCATATATATTACAGCAGCTCCTGGTACAGAAGTGTACTCAGAATCAAAGCAGGTGGTCTCAGAAAGAATATCATTGTTTCTAAAGATAGATAACCTATTACATAATATATAAATGCACTAAGAAAATGGTATTCACTCATATTTACTTTTGCAAACTAGTTCCTGGTTTTGTATTGATGCCCTAAGATTATGTGCAAACTATAAATATGAGAAAGTGAATTTCAAAACCATTTGTATCAACCTCAGAACCCCATGGTCATAACCTTTTAAGCCTTCCTAAGCACTACAGCTTTATCATTCCCCAGGCCTTCCAAAGGACTTGAAAAGGTATTTTATCTCAATATACAGCAGTTAAGTTCATTCACAGTAATCACTTGCTAATGGACATCATAGCTGCAAATTAAACTGAAATGGTGTTTAGAGATAACAAATCAATGGGTTAGATTAAAGGATATTATCAAACAAGTATCAGAGAGCCTGATAAGGACGGTAGGAAACTAACTAGGGAGATTTGAAAGGATTAACTCACTCCTTGAAGAGGTACCTCTGATGCTGTGAGGCTAGGAATGTATTACCTTTGGGGTCCCCATGCAGAAAGCCAGCAGCTGCAAATTACTACTTAGCTTTATAAAGCAAAGGTCAAGTAAAGAGAGCAGACTGCAGTAGACATCAAAGGAACTACAATATGTTAAGTAGAAAGGACCCCATGACATTTATAGGAGATCTTAAGATTACTATCCATTTAACTCATTTAAAAAAGATCCTATGATGCTAAATGCTTTATTCCCAATGCCAAGAAGATTAGACAAGTTGCCCAAGGCCACTCAGCCTGTTGACTCTCTTGCCATTTGTAACTTCCAATACTGAGCTCATGCCATGAGAAAAATGATTTATTTGCCCATATGGTATCTAGATGTGACATTTATTATTCTTTTTCTGTATATATACATATATAGCGTAATGATCTAAGGGAAATAGATTGTAAAAAAAATCATGGAGGAGCTCTGCCCATGGGTATTCAGAATAACACTAAGACTACAAATTAGCAATCAAAGTCCTGAGGGACTATATCCCATTTGGTGAGAAAGAAAGCCTTTCAAATAAAGAAAACTCAACCTTTCCTATTATTCATGACAAATGCATAATTGCTTGGCTCTTTTCAACATCCTGCCTTACTCACTTACTATCATGCTGTAAGTGGAGCTGAGATTCTGTATTTAATTCCCACAGTCCTGAACACAATATCAATAAAGGCATGGGGGAAAAAAGCACATATGTTCACCATCCTACTTTTCTTCATAATTTAGTATGAGATTAATTCAGGAAAATCCAACTAGTTTTCCCTTTCTTTCTTATCTTTCTCTTTAGATTACTTCTGTAAGTACTCAGCTTGTACTGCAGTGTTGGTCAATGACGCTATCAAAGGTTTTCTGCTAACATAACCATCAGCTTTGAAGAAGGAAGGAAGGAAAGAAGCAGAGAGAAAGAATCTGTCAGTCTGGAGAGTGCAGAGTGCAGGGACTGCAGATAAAGTTCCTTTTTTTTTTTTTTTGAGACTAAGTCTCACTTTGTCACCCAAGCTGGAGTGTAGTGGCATGATCTCACCTTAATGCAACCTCTGCCTCCCACATTCAAGGGATTCTCCTGTCTGCCTCCCAAGTAGCTAGAACTACAGGCACGTGCCACTACACCTAGCTAATTTTTGTGTTTTTAATAGAGACAGGGTTTCACCATATGGGCTAGGCTGGTCTCGAACTCCTGACCTCGTGATCTGCCTGCCTCGGCTTCTCAAAGTGCTGCGATTACAGGCGTGAGCCACTGCACCTAGTTAGAACTTTCTCCTAATGTTTGTGTGTAGACCACCACCACATAGCAACACTGAATGATAAAGTGTCTTTTTTGAAACTTTAAACTTCTATTTAAGTGGCATTTAAGACAAAATAGGCCGGGCGCGATGGCTCACGCCTGTAATCCCAGCACTTTGGGAGGCCGAGGCGGGTGGATCACGAGGTCAAGAGATCGAGACCATCCTGGTCAACATGGTGAAACCCCGTCTCTACTAAAAATACAAAAAACTAGCTGGGCATGGTGGCACGTGCCTGTAATCCCAGCTACTCGGGAGGCTGAGGCAGGAGAACTGCCTGAACCCAGGAGGCAGAGGTTGCGGTGAGCGGAGATCGCGCCATTGCACTCCAGCCTGGGTAACAAGAGTGAAACTGTCTCAAAAAAAAAAAAAAAAAAAAAAAAAAAAAGAAAAAATTTAAAAAAAAAAAAAAAAAAAAAAAAAAAGACATAATAAATTGTTTCATTGACTAAACTTTGGGACCCCCAATATCTCTCCTTTAAGAGCCCCAAGGCCCTATTGCCTGCCCCTGCTTTCTGAGCTCAAATGTTTGTAAATCCCTGCAAGAAAAGTAATTTCTCTTGGTTGGTGATTTCTGGCTGTGGTTTTGCAGGTTTTTCACTGAGATGTAAAACAAAAGTCCTGACTACTCAGTCATTTCAGGAAGACTCCCTGGAAACTTTCTGCAAAAGGTAGTAATATTATCAGCAATTGCCCTGGCCAGACTCCATTCCAAGTAATTGCATTCCACCAGGAAGTTTGTAACAAAAGCCTCTTCCCCTGCAGTCTTCTGCATTTCTGCCAAGAATACAGCAGCAGCTGAGCTTCTACTATGTTTGGGTCAAAACAGTTTCTGGAGTGAAGTCATTTAAGGAATACATAAAGTGAGCCCACCTGCCACAGCCTCCTTCGATGTCTGCAAGGATTGCTATATTAGTTTGCAATGTCAATGCATTCTTTACCTCTTCCCATTTGCCAAGATTCAGCTCAAATCTTCTCTCTTCCAAAGAGTCCTTCAAAAGCCTCTCAGGTTGAGATCAATTGCACCCTTTCCAGAGTTTCTTCTACATGGAATTAGTGCCGGGTTTTTGTTTGTTTTGTTTTTTGAGATGGAGTTTCGCTCTTGTTGCCCAGGCTGGAGTGCAATGGCACAATCTTGGCTCACAGCATCCTCCACCTCCCGGGTTCAAGCGATTCTCCTGCCTCAGCCTTCCAAGTAGCTGGCATTACAGGCATGTGCTACCATGCCTGGCTAATTTTGTATTTTTTGTAGAGACGGGGTTTCGCCATGTTTGGTCAGGCTGGTCTCAAACTCCTGACCTCAGGTGATCTGCCCACTGTGGCCTCCCAAAGTGCTAAGACTACATGCATCAGTGATCGTGCTTGGCCTAGTGCTTTTTTTAAATATTAAATTCAGCCCAATAAATGCACATCCTTTTTGTTTGTGACCTCCTGGCTCTCACTCTCACACAATGAGCGAACAATATATGTGTTATTATCAATATTTAGAGATAAAGAAAGAGGGGCGTCCAAAGCTGGGTGGTTTTGTGTGCACAACAGAATAGAGTATATTTAAGGCAAAGTGATTGAATGTCTTTCGTTAGCTGGAGTGGTAATCAAAATCAGACGACTCCGCTGCCTTCATCCCATTTAGAGATCTTTCTTCTCATTCTGTAACTCCCTCCACTCTAGAGGTGGCAATTTCTTTGCATGTGTTTGGATAAACCAAATCAAAATAAAAACTTTAAGATAAAATCCTCCAAGAATCAGGAAGCAGTTGCCTCTTTTACCTCCAGTTGTAAAGTAAACAAGACATGGGATTCAAGCCAAGTCATCAGACTCAGATGCAGTCTTTGCATTATGATTTTCTTTTCTCTAGACAAGGCTTTTTTCTTTCTTCTTTTTGTTTTGTTTTTGTGGTTATGGGGGGAGGGATGAAAATGAAGCATTTTAGGTACACAAGTAAAAAAAAAAACCTTCCAGACTAAAAGTCTCCAACTTCCTAGACTGGAAATGAAGTTGACCCTGGGCTTGGCACAGGGACAGAAGATGCCATGGATGGAGGAGCTCACTCTCCTCTTGGCTGAGATGCTCTGCAGCCAGGCTGCCTTTTTGAGAAGACAGCATGATCCAATCTGTACTAGGCTCCCAGGAAGGCTCTCTCATCATGCCGGGATCCCCCTGCTAGCCCTGTTCAATTCCACTCATCACTGCGGGATCTTGACAGACATGACAGCCAAAATGCAAAATGGGGAAGAGTGACAGCCCAGCTTTCACAGCACTGGGGCAGAGGAAGGCTGAGCTCCTGAGTACAAAAGGAGGGGCTAGGAAAGGGGACATCTGGTGGTATCTGGACCATTTATTCTTCCATTAGTGAAACAACCTTCATAGACTCCCCTTCATTATTAAAAAAAAAACCAAAAAACAAACAAACAAAAAAAAACTCCAGAATCTGTTTGTAGGCTATGAGCACCTGGTTCTCTATTAAAGTGAAATAATCCTCCTCTGTGTATTTGTCTCCATCTCTTTTGAAACAAGAGTCCTTTTCCTCCCTTGTGTTTTGTTATTTCACTTTGAGGCACATCTATTGCTTGTGAATGACGGACAGGAGGCACTACAATCTTGGAATAAAGCATGTCCATGATTAACAGCATCTTCTTTCTATGGGGAAGTGAAAATGTTTTAGTTAGCTGGAGCAGTGGCTCACGCATGTAATCCCAACACTTTGGAAGGCAGAGGCAGGTGGGTCACCTGAGGTCAGGATTTCAAGACCAGCCTGATCAACATGGCAAAGGCCTATCTCTACTAAAAATACAAAAATTAGCCGGGTGTGGTGGCACGTGCCTGTAATCCCAGCTACTCCGGAAGCTGAGGGAGGAGACTCACTTGAGCCCAGGAAACAAAAGTTGCAGTGAGCCGAGAGTGTGCCACTGTACTCCAGTCTGGGTAACAGGATGAGGCTCCGCCTTGAGAAAAAAATTGTTTAAGTTCAGTGACAGGCAATAGCCCACTAGTCCAAACTGCCTTAAAACGTCATCAGTCCAAACTCAAAGCAATGATAGCCTCCTCTTCACTCATCTTGCAGGCAATGACGCAAGTTAGAATTTATTCCCAAATTTATTTTTTAGAAATACCTGCAATATTTTTTTTAAAGTTTTGCTTTCAAGAGCTGTGTGAACAGCAGTTTGTATCTAATAAGCCTGTGTGGAATGCCTGTGTTTCACACCAAGACAGAGCCACTTGCTGTGCTAAGGAATAAAGTTAGAACTCTGGAATAATGGAGTGGAACTTTCAAAAAACAAAATTCCAAGAAGCTCCCCTCCCTGAGCTTAAGAAACGTCTTTGAATACACCATAATAGTAGCCTCCCAGGGCTCTGGCAAGTTCAATTGCTAGTAAGCATTCTGTGCCATGAAGTAACTAAGAAGTATGAATTCCAGTCCCTACTTCATTCCTAGGTGGAAGAACAGAGGGGAAAGAGATGCCTGCATGCTATGCTCTTCTACTGTACTCCTAAAAGCTTTGGCTACCCATTCCCTTAAATTTCAAATGCTCTGAGCACGTCTGTGTACTGTCTTTCACCCATCCAGCAGCCAAATGCAAAATACAGCTGACTTTCCAGCAGATAAATCATGAACCCTAGTTTTATGTCAAAGGGACAAATGGAGAGAAAGGGTGTAATTTCAAATCAAAACTTCCACTGTCCAGTAGTGGACGCCTATTTTCAAGTGCATAACTTCAATACTTTATCCTTGCATCACCAACACCAAGAGCCTTTTCAATTAAAAAAAAAAAATGTAAGCAAGAGTTTCACTGAAAAATAATACCTTCCTGTTGGCACAGCTCACCTCTGTTTAGTAAAGTGTAGTATTTGGTCTACGTGCAGCAGAATTGTAGAGAGATGGAAAAGTGGCACATGCCTGTTAAAATGCAGATTCTCAGAACTAATAACCTAGTATTTCTGAGAACTGGGCCCCCAGAATCTGCAGTTTTACAAGCTCCCTGGATGATTTTCATATATGCTGAAGTTTAAGAACCTCAGTAGTAATGTAGCCGCTTCATCCCACTAATCCCTTGGAAGGTAGCTGGGCATATCTTTAGGATTTTCATGTATACTGGGGAAAGCAAAAGATATCAAAACATTCAAGCAGCAACACTCTGCTATAAATGGCTAAGAAACAGAAATTATTGATACTGCTTGCTTCATTGAGTAGTTGCTATTAACTCCCATGCACCCTTGAGGAAATAACTGTGGCCCTAGGGGGATTATACTCTTTAGTTACAATGTAGAGGATGTGAATGTTAACCGAACGCTCCAGAAAATCTCCAGGTTGCCATAACCTTGCATGGTTACCAGCTACATGACCCGGACCATCCACTCACTGAACCCTCATTTCCTCCACTTCAAAATGGAGTTTATTGTACTTACCTTGATGATTTCAGAGTTTTGTTTTGTTTCTGCATCAACTATCGCCATACGTGTGAATGTTCTCGGCACATTTCACATATGCATGTCTTACAGCTTACAGTTCATTATAACCACCGATTTGAGAAGCAGGAGACATTGTTGTTCTATTTCTTTAAAAAATGTGAGTGTGGGTTACTTGAAATACCATTTAGCTCAAAAGGCAAAGATAGATTTCTCGTTCCAATTTAGGTGTAGTTGTAAAGAGTTTTCTTTCTAATATTTTTCTTTATATCTTTCCCTGTAATAGTTTTAATAGTTTCTTTTATAAATCTGATATTAAAAAAGCGGGAGAGGGTTATTCACTAGGGTCCTTTTTCTTTTCCTTTTTTTTTTTTTTAAAGATGGGGTTTCACCATGATGGCCACGCTGGTCTTGAACTCCTGACCTCAGATGATCCACCCACCTTGGCCTCCCAAAGTGCTAGGATTACAGGCGTAAGCCACCGTGCCCGGCTTTTTTACTTTCTTTGAGACAAAGTCTCACTCTTGTTGCCCAGGCTGGAGTGCAGTGGCACAATCTAGGTTCACTGCAACCTCCGTTTATCAGGTTCAAGTGATTCTCCTGCCTCAGCCTCCTGAGTATTTGTATTTAAAACATGAAATTAAATTGAAGATCTACAGAGGAATCAGCCTGAAGAATATTAGTAAAAAGTCACCTTCCAGACAAGAAAACTGGAGCAGTGTTAGGAAAATAGGAAACTATGACAGAAGAACATAGACCAGAAATGCAAAGATGGGGGTTCTAGTTAAAGGCAACCAGTCACTAACTAGGTCTCACGTATAAAGCAGCAATGCCTATATAAGCTCTCCTATCTACCTCACGGTATTCTTGTAAGGATGAGTTGATTACACATTCATACACACAGTTCTGTAGTTCTGTAATCATTCTGAAAGTATACATGTGGTAAATATATAAGGTGGTCTTATTATTCTGTCCTTCTTGTTTTTTTTTTTTTTTTTTTTTTTTTTTTTTTTTTTTGTTTTTTTTTTTTTTTTTTTTTTCTTGAGACGGAGTCTTGCTCTGTCACCCAGGCTGGAGTGCAGTGGTGCTATCTCGGCTCATTGCAACCTCCGCCTCCTGGGCTCAAGTGATTCTCCTGCCTCAGTCTCCCAAGTAGCTGAGATTACATGTGCATGCCACCCCACCTAGCTAATTTTTAGTAGAGATGAGGTTTTTCCATGTTGGTCAGGCTCGTCTAGAACTCCTAACCTCGTGATCCTCCCGCCTCAGCCTCCCAAAGTTCTGGAATTACAGGTGTGAGCCACTGTGCCCAGCCTCTGTCCCTCTAATAAGTGATATTTGGAAAGAAAAAAGGAAGGAATGAAAGGTGGGAGAGACAGAAGAAAATAAATGAAAGAAGCAATAAACTAAGCAGTTGCAAATAGGTAATATCCACTTTTAACAAGGCCCTCTCCCACATATTTATTTCAGAGTTATTTGCAATTCCCTCAAGTTAGGTATATATGGGAAAAACATAATGAAACATGGGCAAAACTTTGTATTTATGATAAATGAAGTCAAATGGTTTGGGTTTGATAATCTTCTGGGCTTTATTAAATGAGCTTGACCAGTTTCCATTGGTTCCTGGGTAAGAGAAGGCTGACTTGGGTCTCCAGGGAGCCAAACGGCCTCCTACTCACCATGTTATACTCCCAGTCTATCCCACCAAGGCCTGTGGGATGGGATAAGTGAGATGCTGTGGCTCTTGGGAATTTTTAAGCCCTCAAACAAGTATAATCTTCACAAGTCATAAAATTTCAAATAGCAAATAGAGAGGAGGAGCGAGGAAATACAACTGCAGAAACCACTTCCTCTGCAGATCAAACAATTAATTCATTTTCTCCATGTGGTTGTCGGCACAAAAAGTGCAAGGAGGAAGTGGGAGGAAGAGGCCTGTGCTTTCTCTCAAGCTTTAACTTGCTTAGATCTAGAATTTTAAATCAAACAGGAAAAGGCAAACTTCAAGCTCCATTTACTTTTTAGCAAATCAGGACTTCTTGCCTCAATCTGAGTAGAATCGGACTTCTTTCTAGGCCACTTTGTTTATATTATGGCCATTTCCACCAAAATAACTTGGTTGGTAGAATTTGGCATTGAATCCCATTAAAATGTCAGCAGCATCGTACCCTTAGCACAACAGAAGGTAGTGGAAATAGAAGAGTGAAAAAAGTTACAAAGTTATAAACTTTTCAACACCTTTCCGTTTTTATTTCCCTAAATTAACACATCTTTAAGGCTACTGGTCAGTCAGGAGTACCATTCTTGCTACAATGAACATCTGTGATTCAGACAAACTACTTTTGGTTCTAAATGCCCTAATCTCATATTTGATTATAGGAAGAAATTTATGTTTAACTAAAAGGTTACCACCTTAGCAGTGTGCTGGCTACTCATACAATTTGACAGGTAGAGGGCTCGGTGTCTAATGTACCACATGCTGGGACTTTGGTCTCTCTGTCAGCTTGCCATAGAGCATACCCAGCTATGCCTAGGGCAGAATAGCCCTGCAATTAGCAACAAACCATCATCAGGAAGTAATTAGAGAGCTCTGCTGTGTTTTGAAGCTGGGATAATCCTACAGGCAACTTCCCAATTTTTTCCTAATTATTTTATTTATTTAGGGTCATTATTTACATTGACACAAAAGGTCATTTAACTGAAAATGATTGGTAATTCTGGTAGTCTGCCCCTTCTTTTAAAGAAAGCATACATTTTCATTTGCAGGTCCCTCTCTTGTTTGAAGAAAAAAATAATAATAAAAAGAAGACAAAAATGAATGTATTCCACCGGTTGCACTGGGCATTGAGCCAGAATTACAGCAAGTACTGGCACTGCAGGGGTAAGAGGCAATGGATTTTAATTGGTGCCTAGGGGTAAAGGTCAGCTCTCTTGAAACAATGGGCATCTATGGTAGTAATTGACTGAGTCCTCTGTGGGAGTCTGTAAATGTCAGCAATGTACTTCCAAATGGAAGCACAAAGGGCTTGGACCCAAGGAACAAAGACAGTATTAGCCAGTGGAGAAAATATGTAAATCAGTTGGTTAAATAATGCACTAATAAAGCAAAAGTGGTGAACACACACAAACACACCACATAACAGCGATTCAAAAGAAAGCAGACTACTTCAATAGCAAATACATGCCTTCCTATAAGATCCAACCTCTTTACCCAGCACAAGTTCAGCTGTTTTCCTGAACAGCCTCAAATCCAAACACTTTAATTATCTGAGTCAAGTTGGATGGGTTTGTCTCCTAAGAAAAGCTACATCCATCCCAGTAAAATCTGGATGCTGATGGGGATAGCATCTGCATTTAAAGTTGCAGTTATTCTTGTTCAAGGGAATTTGGGCCCTTTTTAGAAAGTAGCAGAGAAAAAGATGAAGTACTAGTCATTGGAACACCAGACGCCTCCTGCTTCCCCACAAATGCCTGGCTGCTTCTTTTATTGCTATGTTTTACTCCATTTTTCCTATTTCCTCATCTTTCCCAATATGCACCCACTTCCCTGATCCAGAACACATCCCCAGGGTCCAATAAGTTTACAGAGACTGTGTTCTCTAAATCAATGATTTGCATAAATGATCTGTCAAAGGCACATTTTATAAGCTTTAGGAAGCAAAAGAGTAGAATGTGTAACCGATTATTATGATTTTAGAGAATGAAAGATACAGTAACTTTACCAGTCTAAACGCTATGCTCATTTCTAACCACATTCTTCTGTCAAAGGAACATTTTATAAGCTTTAGGAGGCAAAAGAGTAGAATGTGTAACCGATTATTAAGATTTTAGAGAATGAAGGATACAGCAACTTAACCATTCTCAACTATGACAGTTTCTAACCACATACTTCTCCCTTCCATCTGTGAGCTCTCTGTAGACACAACCCTGTGTTACACATGTCTGTATCTCTACTGGCTAGCAGACAATAAATATTGGTTTAACTAAATTCTATTTTTCTGTTGTGAATGTCATGACTTTGTGTTATGCTGATCTGCTCCACTGGTCAGCTTAAGCCCTTTTATGCTGCTTCCCTGACTATTTGAGATTACAGCCCTCTCTGAATTCTTAAAGCCTTTGTCATCTATACAATCCACTCTCCTACCTTATTTATTTAATTGCATCCCTGCACTGGGATGGTAAACTCCCTAAGAGCAAAGCAAGGTTCATGCTTCTTTTTTATTAACCTTTGTGCTTACAGAGAACAAGGCACAAGCCAGGTGTTCAATGAAACAAGTCAATTAATTTCTTCTTAATATTCTACCTCCAAATTTCATCAATAGTTCTGACTGACCGATAGTACCTAAGATACATGTTGAACATATCAAATCTATAACAAGGTGAATTCTAGTTCCATTAATTCAATATTAATAATGTCACCATTGCCCATTTATTGATTTTATAAGCAAGACAGGAAGAAAGTTTATTGCAATTAAAAATAAATTGGCTGGGCACAGTGCCTCACACCTGTCATCCTAGCACTTTGGGAGGCTGAGGCGGGCAGATCACCTGAGGTCAGGAGTTAGAGAACAGCCTGGCCAACATGGAGAAACCCCATCTCTACTAAGAATACAAAACAATTAGCCAGGCATGGTGGCAGTCACCTGTAATCCCAGCTACTCGGGAGGCTGAGGCAAGAGAATTGCTTAAACTGGGGAGCTGGAGGTTGCAGTGAGCCGAGATTGTGCCATTGCACTCCAGTCTGGGCAATAGAGTGGGACTCTGCCTCAAAAAAGAAAAGAAAAGAAAGAAAGAAAAGAAATTACATTATTATATAAACCTGTAATTCAAATGGGTCATGAGGACTTTCTTAGGGTTTAATTATAGACAAATATCAGTAGAAATTAACATGCTTTCAGACTCAAACTAGATACTCTTAATCATTTAAACCTGAAAACTCCAAAATATGCATTGTGCTCTTGGGAACACTAGTTTCTCATAGCACATACACCGAAAGACTGTTTTCATCTTCCTTTCTCCTTCTCCTTTGACAGATATTTGCATCTCTGTGAAATCTTCCTAGTCTCTAGACTTCTATGTACATAGCTGTCATGATACATAAGTTCCGTGCTATTAGAGATTGTTTATACATTCATCTCCTCCACCAGACTCTACAATCATTAAGAGCAAGAACAATGTCTTGTATTTCTATTTCCTAGTTCTTAAAAAAGATCTGGAACAAAACAGGCATTTAATAACCTTCTGGTTGAGTTGACAAAAGACAGCATAAGGCATGGCCATATAATTTGGAACAATTAAGAAGAGTAACAGTGAAACTAACACGTGTTGAATGTTCACTAGGTCTCAGGCACTGTTCTTTGCTGGTTTTGACTCTATTTCCCATAACTACCTTAGGATGTCGACACAATCATTATATTTCAGTTGATAGGAGGAAACTGTGTCATGGAGGGGTTTACAACAAACAGACCAACAAATACAATGTTCTCTAAGGGCACACAATTAGTATGTAGCTTAGATGGAATTTAAGACCAGATCCACTGGCTCCAGGTTCCGTTACATTAAACATTGCACCAGAACTAATGACGCCCCTCAGCAAAAATTCAAACGACCAACTTCAATTAACAAAGCATAGCTCCACAGTGACAGGAAATAGACGCTGAGTTGGTATAAGTGACAAGTGCAGAAAATACAAGGTATACCTATAAATATGAGAGATCACTGCAGAGTGGTATGAGGGAGTAGCTAAGAGAGAGCATTAAAAGGACAAAAATCCATTAAGTGTGGGCAGCAGCAATGATATTTGAATCTACTGCAGGGGAGCTGGGGAACCCGGACTTAGGCCTGCCACAACCCCACGCTTGAGTCATAATCGTGTTTTCCTTCCTGGCAAAACCAATTTCAGCCACAGCCATCAACATCTTTTACCCCTTAGAAACCACTCAGGAAGAACAGAAAGATAAGGGTAAATTGTACTCCCTCTGAAAGTCTTAATAAGTTCCCGGTAAATTAGCTCTCCTCTCTCTGAGAGATCTCAAGAGATTCTGAAACTTCCACTGCTGAAAATATTTAGAATGTTATTATTTCTTTTTCTTCTACCTTCTGTCTTCATTGTGCTCTTTGTATTAGCATTCTCCCATTACTCTAGTTACTTTAAATTCTTCATAATAATCTCTGCTGTCTTCTCTCTTGGCTGTCTTCTCTCTTGGCTTGACCTCTGTATCCTTCCTTCTGTGCCTCTTCTCTTATCTGTGAGAGGCTGTGTATTGCAGGTATTTTCTTTTTACATATCTTTTTTTTTTTTTTTTTTTTTTAGATGGAGTCTCGCTTTGTCGCCGGGCTGGACTGCATTGGTGCGATCTCGGCTCAGCTCCCACTCCCTGGTTCGAGCTATTCTCCTGCCTCAGCCTCCAAGTAGCTGGGATTACAGGCATGAGCTACCACGCCCAGCGAATTTTTGTATTTTTAGTAGAGATGGGCTTTCACCAATGGTCTTGATCGCCTGACCTTGTGATCTGCCCACCATGGCCTCCTAAAGTGTTGGCATTACAGGTGTGAGACACTGTGCCAGGTCACATATCTTTTGGATTCACCCACACTGTCATTTTCCCCACTACAAGCATGTTTACTTCCTGGTGGCAGATGCTGTCAATCAAGGCAACACTTAGTATTATATTTCCCAAACACACATACTGCCCCAAGCAACCAAGAAAAGATTTTTCTCTCCCAGCTGTTACATCATATATATCCCATACGGCAGACCTTTTCACCTATGAGCATCAAGCTTCCTTGTTACCTACAAGCTATAGGTTTTGTTCAGCAAAACTTAATTTAAGTAGTTGACTTGAAAGGTTATAAAACAAGATGCACATTAGAGGTCAAGGACCCCTTAAAATAGGGAAGTAGGTGCTTTGAGGAGCAGAGGGACAAAACGAACAAAAGATTTGGTCAAGGGACAGTTTAGGTCAGCAAAAGAAACGTTTGATTAGAAACCATTTAGCCCCTGAGGCTGGTGGTGCACTCTTAATTTCTCCAGGGGAGAAATTGTGGTTTTATTAAAGATTCATCCACATTGACTTTGTTTTCATGAGAGTACCAGGAGAAAGCTTGGGGCAGTTCTGATACATTGGAGTGAAACGTCTCCACCCTAGTAAATATGGCAAATTTCCGGTAGCGGCCAGCATTCATCTCCATCCACCATAAAAGCAGTACAGCCTATTCACTAGAAACAAATGTTCTAGATACAGTATGTCAAACACTAGATGATGGAAACCCCTGAGAAACCACAGGGAGTGTGCTGGAAGCAAACAGACCAGAATGTTGAAAAGACCTCTGACCATTTCCCACAGCAGAGCATAACTTGGAACCAACCAGAAATAATATATTTGACCTTCATAAAAGGGTAATAAATGGGCACTTAATATTTGGCCAGCCAGACTTCAGAAAGCATGAGCTCTAATAAGGACAGATAATGAGACAAAAATAAATAAGTAAGTAGACAGAGATAACTTAAAAAAATTGTTTTCAAAGAAGATTACGCAGACAGTCTATCATGCTTTTTTGAAGAATGGTCAGCCTTTGAAAGGTTTCCTTTCATATTTGAGAATTTCTGATCACTGGGCCACAGAGGCAGCCTATTTTCCAAGCGCTCAGTGATATTAAAAACATGCAGTTTCCAGATCAATCTTACTTCATAATATTTAGAGAGTAATTTAGGCTATCATTACCTTGATTAATTTCATTTATTAAAAAGGTATAAAACCAAAAGGTAGAGTTCTGTTATTTTTAATTAAAAAAGCATTATCTAAACATAGAAAAGATTTATAGGTGGACCTATTACCTTTCTTTCTACCTATTGATCTAGCTAACTACTTGTATCTTTCAAAAATACATAAATGTAGCTAATACAATTTTGAATTGTAATATCAATAACATAAACTTGATCATCATACAGATATAACTTAGTTTCTAAAGTCACCAATTCATGATTAATATGTAATGCGCTGGATGCTTATCTTATGTGATAGACATAACACCTTATAAATGAAGAATAACAAACATGTTAATCATGCAGGAAGCTTCTTTCTATCAAAAAAGTACTTAGTACTACTTAATGCCGCATGAAGTAAAACAGTAAACTACCAGGTAACCTGATGAGTTCTAAGAACCCAGACAGATTAGCAGATACGGGGAATGAGGAAAGACAGGAGGAAGGAAAAAGTAAGTTTTCGAATCTATGCATTGATCAGAATTTGTTACCTGAACCTGATTTATCATTAATTTTTTTTTACAACATCAGTGTTAGAGAGACATAGATAATATCTCACAAAAATCAACTAGGTACTTACTGTTTTATATAATATATTGTACTAAAATGTAAGTGTAGTTTTATTAGCATTTAAAAATTTATGAATGTTATAATAGGCGCTTTGATTTATATAAACTAATATAGGATACATGGCAATTCCAAGTATAGGTCAGTGTACAGAGAGAAAAATATCCTAGATCAGTGTTGTTTTTCTCTATGTTCCAAAGAGCCCAGAAGTTCCAGAGGGTTCCCCAGGGTCTTCTTAGAGTGAGAAGGGGTTGTCTAGTGGGCACCGCTCCTGGAACTCCAACCCTGTTTCAAAGAGAGCATTCTGCACCTACTATTCTGCAGCTTGCTTGAAACCCAGGGGATAACTGTTGGAAAATCACTCAGAGAAAAAAAGACAGATGCAGCATGCTTTCTTGGATTTTATGTTTTTAATGTACAAGAAGAAAACAGAACAATGCTTCATGGACTGAAACAGTATAAATACTCAGCTACACCCAAAAAAGGATCAAAGGAGAGGGCCTTTCCCTTTGGCCATCATTCCTCAGGTTATGTGTAGGGAATTAAGTATTTATTCACTAAGAAGTCACTTTTATTGAAGTTTGGAAAATGCCACTTCCACTATGCCTCTCAATACAAAATGGCTTTTTTTTTTTTTTTTTTTTTTTTTTTTTTTTTTTTTTTTTTTTTTTGATACTGTGTCTCGCTCTGTCTCACCCAGGCTGGAGTACAGTGGTACAATCTTGGCTCACTGCAACCTCTGCCTCCCAGGTTCAGGTGATTCTCCCACCTCAGTGCCCTAGGTAGCTAAGATTACAGGTACCCACCATCTCACCTGGCTAATTTTTTGTATTTTTAGTAGAGATATGATTTCGGCATATTGGCCAGGCTGGTCTTGAACTCCCGACCTCAAGTGATCTGCCCACCTTGGCCTCTCAAAGTGGTGGGATTAAAGGCATGAGCCACCACGCATGGTCCATTTTTTCATGAACGAAACATACATTCTTTTTTAAAAGATTAGAGGCAAATGGATGATCTTGTGTACAAAGGGACAGATCAAAGAGGGTGGAATGAGCAAGCGGTGCTTGTCCACCAAGGGAATGTCATGCACCCGCTTTGATGTATTATACAATATGCTAGTTCCCCTTGGCCTCACTAGATAATGTCAAGTGAGCGTTATGCAAAGTCCTGCTATTTTAAATGTTAATCATGTTCTCCTTGGTTAGAACAGACAACATTATACATTATGACCTAGAAATGACTAAAACCTACAGAGATTCTTTAGTGTTCTTGTTTATTCACTTGAAATAATCAATTTTATAATTAGAGAAAATGTATGAGTCAAAGCTGATTTAACAGAGCACTTCATTTTTTAAGTTTCAGCCTGGGAATCCAAAAGCCAACCAAAGTTCAGTTCAAATACTGAGTCATGTATTGGACACCTACTGTATACCAAAATCCTATGCTCAGCACGTTGAAGAATACATAGCTGATTAAGGGACTGTATCCCATCTAGGACCTTACATTCTAAAGGGAGGATTAGACATGGTCAAAAACAACCATAATCAGAAGTGAGAGTAAAGTGCTAGAAAAAAAGGAAAACAGATGTGTTAGAGATGAGAGGAAGTGAGCAAGCCTCATTAGGGAAATTGATTAGAGTTTACGGAAGAGGTGGCACTTAAGGTTTACTTCCAAGGTCTAATGATCTTAGTTTATCATTCGCCAGTTCCATGTAACTTCAGAAAAGTCAGTAAACTCCCTGGGACTCAGTTTCCATATCTGTTAAAGAAAACATAATTTTAATATCCCAACATCTTTTAGGTTCAGATTCAATGAGTATAAATATATGATTCTTCCTAAATGAAGATGGTGGATCCTACCAACTATCCTTTGCTGTCCCCAAGTCACATACATAGGCCCGGCGTGATGGCTCACACCAGCACTTTGGGAAGCTGAGGCAGATGGATCACCAGAGGTCAGGAGTTTGAGACCAGCCTGGTCAACATGGTGAAACCCCATCTCTACTGTCTCCACTAAAAATACCAAAATTAGCCGGGTGTGGTGGCACATGCCTGTGCTACCATTTACTCAGGAGGCTGAGGCAGGAGAATCACTTGAACCCAGGAGGCAGAGGTTGCAGTTGTGCCACTGCACTCCAGCCTGGGTAATTAAATAAGACCTCAACTTAAAAAAAAAAAAAAAAAAAAAAGCTGGGCTCGGTGGCTCACACCTGTAATCTCAGTACTTTGGAAGGCCGAGGTGGCTGGATCATCTGAAGTCAGGAGTTTGAGACCAGCCTGACCAATATGGCAAAACCCCATGTCTACTAAAAATTCAAAATTTAGCCAGGTGTGGTGGTGGGCACCTGCAGTCCCAGCTACTCAGGAGGCTGAGACAGGAGAATTGCTTGAACCTGGGAGGTGGAGGTTGCAGTGAGCCGAGATCACACCACTGCACTCCAGTCTGGGTGACAGAGCAAGACTCCACCTAAAAAAACAAAAGGGTCACATACATGACATACAAACCACCCAGCCAAATGACAAGAGGAATTTATAAAGAGACAATAAGTCAACAATCAAACCCTTATTTAGAAAGTGTCACATACAATACGGTAATTAAAACCTAAACATCTGGAGAAAACGCAAACAGTGTTTAATGCTGGTATGTACCAAGAGACCTGTAGGAATGATCAATGTGTTCTGAGGAGGTCTGTTTATAGAATGAAAGTCTTGGAAGAGTCTCTCAGCAGGAATGAGGTAAATTAAGTGGTGATAACACAGAAATGAGAAGAAGCTGGAGTGTGAAGGGGGTGTAGAAAACGTAAAGAACAAATACTGTCTACATTTTTTCTTTACTAGAATATAGTGTGCTGAGACTATAAGGGTAAGATAGCTAAAAGAATTCCACTTGCGGTTTTGTTTTTTGTTTTGTTTTTGTTTTGAGAGGGAGTCTTGCTCTGCTGCCAGGCTGGAGTGCAGTGGCACGATCTCGACTTACTGTAACCTCCACCTTGGCTTACTATAATCTCCACCTCCCAAGTCCAAGCAATTCCCCTGCCTCAGCCTCCTGAGTAGCTGAGACTATAGGTGCACTCCACCACGCCCGGCTAATTTTTTGTATTTTAGTGGAGACAGGGTTTCACCATGTTGGCCAGGAGGGTCTCAATTTCCTGACCTCGTGATCCTCCCGTCTCGGCCTCTTAAAGTGCTGGGATTACAGGCGTGAGCCACCATGCCTGGCTGGGGTTTTGTATTTTTCAATCCTTGAAGATGTTACACAATCCCTTGTGAAGGGGGAAAAGCTAAGGCTGGTTGGGGGTGATGGGAAAGGTGTTGCTGATAAAGAAACACAGAGTATACAGAAGTCTTCTTTTTAGGCAGAATACGCATAAACTCACAGACAATGTAAGAGTGAAATGGAGATTTCAACATTTTTTTCTTTGCTGCATTTCTATCTGTTCTTCCCATTACCTTCTGCATCCCAGCTGTTCCTTTCAGGTACAGGTTAAATCATCTTTTCTTATAGCAAACTGTATGTGGCCAATAAACCTCTGCTGATACAAACAAGCCTTGGAATTTATCATGAACTGGAGCGGGGGGAATTGTTCTCCCTCTAAGACATGGTGACAGGTAGCCAGCCTGCCTTTCCTGTGGCACTAGGACCACTCAGCCTTGTTCTTTTGGGCCAACCTCATAGATCAGAGGCCAGATGCGGGGTTCCTTTGAAAGAGAGTGTGAACAATCTAGGCTAATACGTAGGAGCCCTCTTTCTATCTCTGAGTCAAGATTCCTTACACCGACGTACACTGAGATTACAGTTTTTACCGCAACAGACACTAGTCAAGGAAAGCTGCTGTAATTTACAGCAGGCTTGCAGGGAAACAGCCCATGGACGATCATTAATTTAAACTGTAAATAGGATCCTGTTTTATTCTGGACTCTGATCCTCGCTAGTTCCCCTAACAAGCTGCCTGCAAAGCCGAGGCATGAAGCCTGCTGTTTCAAACATGATGATTGAAGAACTGCTCTTGTCCGCACAAACAGCTAAAAATAGCTACAAGAATGTGAAGGCAAAACAGGTTTCAGGGAATGCAGAGTTACCCTGATGTTGTCAGTTTTATTCCAGCTGCTCCCACTAGTGTGAAAAGCAGAGAGAAGTATCTGGTACAAAAGATTTTAACTTGCTAGATGGCACCCTGGAGACCTGAGAGAATTAATACAACTTTTTAAAGGAGCCTGCCCTTTTCACTGGAGGATGGCACAAGTCCCAGGAGAACTGGAGCAAATTTGAGCACTGTCTTTGTTCTGCATAATTAACAGACCCTGAAATTTCTTTCTTTTCTCTTTTTAACATAAATTCTCATTGATTGGAGAAAATATATTCACAGTTTAAAATGTTGTGCAAGTACTATCTCTTTGATTCAAATATGTCCTTTGGGGGGGCGGAGTACATATTTCATGGTGATAAATTCACCTCAAAAGTAGAAAAACTGTGTACAAATATACTGCTATGTCAACTTTATTGATTTTTGTACCATTGTTAAGACCTTCATTGTCCTCCAATATTTCTTAAATCTATCAGCATCTCAGAAAATGACCCTAAAGGCCTCATTTATCTGTAGAGGAAAAGATCCCTTACTTTAGGTTCACTCATAACATTGTGATTTAAACAGCTCAGGACCACCTCTGCTCTGAAGGGTAACAGTCCCAGAGAAAGCCATTCCCTCACAGTCACACACAGGAACTTCTCTTTTTCTAAAACAAGGGTGTGTCAAGTGTTAAGATCAGTAAAATGCCCTTTTAAAAGTCCTTCAGATAACTATGGACTAATTATGCAGCCTGATTAATGGTGTAACGACTTGAATGGATTCAATGGTTAGACTCTTTGCTGTATTGCTTCTCTGTTTCCCTTCCAGTCGGAGCAGTTACATCTGGATTTGAGAGTCCCACTGCTTAAAACAATCCTGGAGTTTCTGGGTCATCACCATATAATCTCCAGCTACAGAAAAGCTTATAATCACATTCAATATTTGGCATATTTTTATTTTTTCATGTTTATCTCTAATAGCATCAATAAAACAGAGACTATCATTAGATTATTCTGAGGTCTCTTCCAGCTGTAAATTTCTTCCATTTCCCTATATGACTTTACAATTGGAGAAAATGTAAACGATTCACCCAGAGTCACCTGTTAGGTAGAATTAGAATCAAGGCAGAGACTTGGATTCCTGAATCTTAGTTCAGGGATCTTTCAATTACAAACAGTCATGCCACATTTAGTACTAGAATACAGGACCTTTGAAGATGAGTCACTGGCTTATTTCTCTTTATATCCTGTGGTGCGTAGCATTGCCTAGCATACAGTTTGTAGATTATTAAATTACATTTGCTAAAAATATGAACTAGAAGAAAAATCAATAGAGATTACAAAAATCAATTCAAAGCCAAGAAACAACTAAATCTCATTATAGAAATAAAAGGTATAAGTTCAGTTCCTCAATTTGGGACTGCATACAGCAGATCAAAATTGTTTAGCTGTAATTGTTGATGAAGTACCCAGCCAGTAAAGGGAAGATAGGAATGTTCAAGGTATAATCCTAAATTTGTGAGGCTGACATTATTGGCTGTGTGGTACTCTGGCCAACAGCCACACATGGCTATGTCAATTTAAATGAATTAAAATTAAATGAAATTTAAAATCCAATTACTCAAATTACACCAGCCATATTTCAAATCCTCAACAGTCATAAATTGTTAATGTCTAAAGTACAGGACAGCTTAGAGGAAAATTTCTAAAATCACAGAAATTTCTACTGGACACTGCAGAAAGAAAAAAGAATGAAGTGAAGAGAAAACAATTAAGCTTTTACTATTCTGTGCTAAGCACCTGAAATGCCTAATTTCATATAATTCATACGACTTCCCGCATGAGGTAGGTACCATATAATCATTCCCCTTTTAAAGGGAATGCTGCTTGGAGAGACTAAGTACATCACCATGCTTATATACTTAGTAACTGGTTTAGCTGGGTGTTTACTGGTCTTCTGACTCGAGTCTATGCTCAGCTGAAAAGCTATGCTGTTTCTACTGAAAAACTTGAAATGCCTACAGCCAGAGTGAACATGTTACATTTTATATTAGTGGTTTTTAATCCTAGATACCTATAGAAGCATCTGGGGAGCTTTATCAAGATACAGTTACCTGAGCCCTAATCCAGAGCAACAGTGGTGGGACTAGAGGTTGCACATTTGGAGACCACTTAGTCCTTCTGACATGCAGCCAGGATTGAGAGTGAATGCTTGAGAGATATTTTCATCACCTTCCATAGTCCAGATGGCAAAACGTAGACCCTACCCAAGGTCACTAAGAGTAGCTAATGAAAAATCTGAGATGAGAACATATACATCATTGCTACCTTCATAACGCACTGTGGTTTAGGATACGTTCAGGAATGACACATTTCTTTTTCCTGATTAATACTATTAGTTCATGTAACCTATGTAATACTTAGCAATTATGTCAGAACTCAGAATTTGATAATGGAAGTTTACGAAAACAAAGGTATAGATGTAGAACCACTCCTCTTCTGAGACAAATAATGTCTTTCTCATTTAAAAGTAGTATTTTCTTCCTAAAAAATGACGTATGTGAGGAGTAGGTAAGCGCTTTTAATAGGAGACGTATGACACAGAGGAAAAAGTATGACTGACTGCTAACCAAGACAACTTAATTCTAGTCCCAATTGTGGCCGTAACTGCAACAGGCACAGACTATTTCTTTTCTCTGAATCTCAGTTTTCTTATCTGCAAATAAGGGTGTTGTATATGACCATCTCCAAGGCTCCTTGCAGCTAAGATCCATGCTCAGAAGAGACTAATCTTACCACTCTTTCCAAGCTCCCCTGTTCTGCTAAATGCATTGCATTCATCCTGACATTTGTGTGCAGACTAAACCAACATTAAAAATGAAACTTCCTATCTGCTGTAGGACAATGCATTCACTTAAATTCTACTTAATCCGTTTGTTCCATGTTAAGGAAAAACTGGGACATCAGATGAAAAGCCATCTTTTCTGCTGTCTTGTCAAGACTCATTCTAATTCTTGTGATTGACCGGTAGGAACTCTTACAAGAGAGTGAGCGGCATTCACTCAACAAGACTCATTCTTTGTAGCTGCCTTTCGGAAATGGTAATGATCTACCTATCCCGCGACCTCTTACACTCACAGCTGCTGATCTGAAAATTATGATGTGTCAGACATTTTACAACCTTAACATCCATCAACTCATCTTAACATTTCTAATCCCAGCTTAACTGTAATGGATTTTTAGGTAGCTAGAGAGGTTAGCCAATCAAGACAGAAGTCACATTGTGAATGAGTAGCATGCCGAATATACATTTCTTACCTTACGCTTGTTGGTAGGACACACGTAGAGATAGCTCAAAATGGTTTTCAAACCAACTTTATCATTCAGCTTCTCATAGGTTGTTCCATAATCGGTTGACCTATAATTCAAAAAGAACATTAATGAGGACAGACATATACGTCATTTGGCTGCCTGTCGGTATAATGCATGTTTTACATTGTAGAATGGCTCTCGGGTGGTTTCTAAATGATTCATGTAGTATATAATGATGTTTAATTATGTACACAGTAGCATCATGTGAGTGGTTAAAATTTGCATTTAAATTGAATTGGTAAAAATTAAAACTCCCATCTCTCTACTGCTCCTTAATGTATGCACACTGTGTAAAACATGTGGTTAATTTTAAAAGATTAAGAGATGAGGGTGTCCCTTGATTTGACCAAAGAATTAAATGAGTTTTTAGTTAGATATGACATTTCCAAACTTTTACTTTATGTTTGGCGCAGTAGAAAAGCAGGTTCTCCTGATTTATCTACAAATTGTGTTTTCTCTGATGAGTCAGGGAATATATGGTAGGTCAGTCCCTTCAAAGGTCAGTTAGTCTTTTCTTACTATTTAAGAGCAAGAAAATGTCTCAATAATAAGAGAAATTTCACAAATTTCTTACTCCATGGCCTTTTCCAGTGTTAAGCAATCCGGAGTCAGGAGGACATCACTTCTTGTCCCTGACTCTGTTTTTCCTATAGAGCCTCTCAACTTTTGCCATTGGTCAATAAATTATTCGTTCAGATTAAATACACTGATTTTATTTATCTTCTCTATGAAGGTCTACACTAAGAATTTTAATCTTATATCATCATGATAATTATGTATAGTATGGATTATTATCTGTATTTGATGAAAATGATTGAGAGAAATTCAGTGACTTGTTTAAAGAAATTTTTAAAATTTCCTGATAAATGGGACAGCTAGATACTGAATTCAGGTATTTTTAGCCTAAGCCCTATGTTGCTTTCATTATACTTCATGGTTTTTTTTGCCTTTTTGTCTTTTTTTTTTTTTTAATTCAAAGAATATAGGGCAGGGCACAGTGGTTAGCGCCTGTAATTCCAGCACTTTGTGAAAGAAAAGGCAGGTGAATCACTTGAGGTCAGGAGTTAGAGACAAGCCTGGTCAACATGGTGAAATTCCATCTCTACCCAAAATACAAAAATTAGCCTGGCGTGATGGCACACGTCCACAGTCCAAGCTACTTGGGAGGCTGAGACATGAGAATCGCTTGAACCCAGAAGGTGGAGATTGCAGTGAGCCAAGATCATGCCACTAAACTCCAGCCTGTGCCACAGAACAAGACTCCATATCAAAAAAAAAAGAAAAGAAAAAAAAAGATAGATATAAAATTTCCTCTTAGCTTTCTTTTCTTACTTAGGAAATTGTTGATAAAATTCATTCATTCACTCACATTTATAGCACATCTAAGACATACCAGACAGTGTTGCTAGGTGCAAGATCATAGCACACAGCCCCTACTCTCAAGTATGTCACAATTTGAAAGAAATAAACAAATAGTTAGAATATGTTAATTGCAAAGACAGAGATATGAGTTCATAATGCTTAGAAATTAATGCTGATTTAATTAGAAAAACACACAAAAAATGTAACCATCTTAATTCATTTCTGAAACTGATAAAAGGTACAAATTCCTACAGGCCATAACGACCAAGTAGAAGGGTATGTTAACAAGCTCAGGATCATCCATTCAGTATGTACGGTGGATCAAACAGGCAGAAAGCTGCATAACAGTAATCCTGGAGCTAGGAATTTAGGATTTATTCTGGCTGGAGATTCAAGACATTTCCTCCTAAAATTTATACATAGATGGCACACAGAAAGGGTCAACACTTGAGAGGATTTAGATGCCATTCCCCATCACTGAGGAACAAAATACTATGCAAATCTTCCTGGAAGAACTATGAACCTTGAAAATGGGTACGTTTAGAAAACTGAATTAGAAAGAGCATCACAGACTAAATGTTACATTTATAACAAAAATATGTAACTGGCTTATTTCAGGATGAGTCTCTGTACTATTACAATCAAACATTAGCTTGATAGTCAAGAATATCTGAGGAGCGTTCCAGAATTATTTCACAGGATATCTTATTAATGAATTACAACAAAATGTCTTAAAATCTTCCTTCTGTATCTTTTTAATCAAAATTCATAGCTTATTGGAGGAAATTCCCTGCTATTCTCTAAGAACTATCTAAGATTTCTTTCCTAAGCCAGTCCAGTCTTGTTTCTTTTTGAGATGGAGTCTCACTGTGTCACCCAGGCTGGAGTGCAGTGGGGTAATCTCAGCTCACTGCAACCTCCGCCTCCTGGGTTCAAGCGATTCTCCTGCCTCAGCCTCCCAAGTAGCTGGGATTATAGGCACACACCACCACACCCAGCTAATTTTTGTATTTTTAGTAGAAATTGGGTTTCACTATGTTGGCCAGGCTGGTCTCGAACTCCTGACCTTAGGTGATGCACCAGCCTCAGCCTCCCACAGTGCTGGGATTACAGGTGTGAGCCACTGTGCCCGGCCCCCAGTCCACTTTTGGTGTGTTTTTTTCCATTCTTATCTTAGCCTCCTGAGTCAACATTCTCTTTCTAGTAGGTCTTATGTGCCTCCCAAATCTTACTAGCCTTATTTTACCTCCTTTTATTGTACAGTTTTTTATATATTCATTATTCTGAATAATACAAGTTCCAGAACAAAAACAGATACAAAATCTACTGATGGGTGGAAATCAGTAAGACTATATTAGAGCCAAGGGAATAGATCAATTTTCCTAGTGGAATAATGAAAAAAGAGACTAAAGAAGTAGGAATTAGTCTACAGAGAGTGTGATGAGTTTCTTATAATTCCTGTTAACTTGATCCCTGAGCATAGATGAATTTTTTTACAATAAAAAAAACATGCCATAGAAAGGCAAATGAAGATTATACTATAAGGATTCTGCATACAATCATCCTTATTTGCATGTGTGTGTTTTTGTGTGGGTGGGTGAGTGGGTGTATATTAAACTCTAATCTCAAAATGTGACAAGATGACAATAGAGTGACTTAGTCAGTTTTACATTAGCAACATTTTTTCGGAAAGCTTAACTATGTTATTGGACATTTTTATCTTATTGTAATATAATACACCCCCCGATCCAGATGCCTCAAGTTATCTGTCATTATTTTTTGGTGCCATCTCTTGTTTCTTGATTTTACAAAGCTCAAAAGTTATCCCAAAATTTGATAATTCTCCACACAAGCAGAACTGCATATTTAAACACTACGGCTTTGTAATAAGCAATTGATAGAGAAAATGATGCATTTTCACACATCCAAGTGGTATAGATTAGCAGCTGTCCAAGGGTGTCCCACAGAACCAGAATTACATGGAGTGTTGACAAGTTTCATTGGCAGAACCAACAATCGGCTGGGGTATACATTGGTACAGTGGTACAGAAGAAAGAATAGTAAATACTTTCAAACCAGTTGGTAAATAGTTACTGCACTAAGTTCTCTGAGTAGTTGTTCCAGTAAGTCTTATCACCATAGCCTCTCACTCAGGAACCTCTTAAGTTTCTTCACAGCCCAGCAACCAAAAGATTGAGGTCTGGCGCAGCAGAGGTCCCAGAAAGTTGCTCCAGCACCAAGACCAACACCTGTGCTGATCTGTCGATGCCTTTGCCAATCAGGCTGCATCCCAGTAGGGGCACAGTGACCTTGGGTTGGCACTGCATCATGGAAGGCAATTTCTAGTGCCCATCTGTAAGCCCTGATTCACAGCTAAGAGATGCTTTCAGTTCTACTCGCACAGTCATTTATGGGAGCTGTAGTCTCCCATGGACATGAGCTCCTATAGAGCAGAGGAAACAAAGAGGTGGTCAGCAGACGGGCTGGTGAGCCCACGTGCTGGTTAAATATTTTAACTACCATCCCTAGGAATGGGAGAGAGGGACATTTTCCAAGAACAAAAAACATTGCAAAATTTATGATTAGGCAACATGTAATGTACCTTCACTTCCTAACTTTTCACAAACGGTATTATTCTAATATACAATGAACCTCTTAAAAGCACATTTCATACAACATTTTCCAAATATATTTGAAGACAGCATCTATTTTTGAGAGATATCTAATGAGATTAGTGTTCTGAGCAACACATTTTGGGAAGCACAAGATCAAAGCAGAAAGAAAAAGAAAGGCATGGATCTTAATTTCCTAAGAGGAACTATAAAAATATCTTAAATGCAAATTGCAAACAGAAATGCCAGCATCTATTAACCATCAAGTGACTACTGTTGTAATAAAAAAAGCAAAAAAAGGAAAGGATCTTAAAATGTGTATCTTAAATAGTCATAATTAAGATGTGACATATGCAGCCTTGAATTCTTGTACGGTTTTTTAAAAAATCATTTCAAAGCAAGTATTTTTATTTTCAGGCTTTGTTTACAGGTTGACTTATCTAGAAACGAAAAAGAGAGCTTCTGTCAACACCTATACTGTGCCAGAAGAAGCTAAAAGCTTAACAAAATAAGCATTCTATGAAAAGAAATATGCAAGTGATTAAATTAAGGCTTACTTTCCTTTGGTTTCGAACTTTAATCCTTATACTACTGTTTTTACAAATATATCTTAGTGACTTTTAGAACTTTTGAAAGTATGTCTCCATTTAAGTATTTACTATATGCACAGAGCTGAAATAAGTTGCTCTGCAGAGTGAAGAAACCACATCTGAGGCAACTCACCTGCCTTCCAAGAGGTTATGATCTTTTTGAGATAGCAAAATCTCCTACCACACTTGAAGAAAGGATCAGTATAGGATACAACTAGTTTCCATAGGAGTTGCAGAAATGTAATGTGTGACTGGATTTCCTCCACTATAATCTTATGCCATCAAATGAGATACTAAATAAATACAGAATCACTGTAATCTAAATTAACCCATAAGCACAATGATTGGTACATAAGTAAACTATAAATGATAGCTTTTGTTATTCACTTCTAACATTTTTTTCTTGATTGTTGTTGGTGGTCTTTGCTCGATACTTACTAAAACCTATCACGTGAACCCTCGAGGAAAACCCCAATCACTGAAAATAATTTTGATTTAGGTTGCTTAGAAGAAAAGATATTCGTAAAGCTATTACAACATGTTAAAAACATAGCATAACTTAGTCTATCATATCTTGAAGAATATGTGCTAGTTTTATGTGGTACTTGGATCAGAGAGTTAATGGTAAGAACTGAAATGAGAATTAAAGATTCCACATTCTGCTTCTATAATAAGTATGTTAGAATTCTATTGCTGAATAAACTATTATGCTTAAAACTCCTAATAGATAACATCATAAAAATGAATGTTCATTGGGTACATCCAATGTGATCTGAGCTCTTCACATGCAGAATCCTATGAGATAGACACTGATATTAATATTGCATGTTACAAATAAGGAAGACTAAAAAGTGTAACCAACCTACTTAAGACTAAAGAACTTGGAAGGTGCTGAGTGCACACTGGCCAGCATCCTTAACTCCATACTGCCATGCCTCTATCAAAAGCCACCAGGAGAAATTTACAGGAAGTTAAGGAGATGTATTCAGAAAACCTAGCTTAGCAATTTTTAGTAAAAGAAATATTAATTAAAACTCTTTGAGATTCTATATGTTGTAGACCAAAGTCTGACTTTTCTTTATACCTACTAAAGGACAGGTCTGCCAGAAAGAATTGAAAAAAAAAAAAAAAAAAAAGTATAAGCAGAAACTCTCACAAGGATCTATGAGGAAAAGAAGTTATATCCTTTATCTGACTCAGTGTGGCTCCCGTGAAGGCTGAAAATATGGACCAAGTGATTGGGGTCAACCAGTTAATGGTTGATGATGCCTCATTAAGAATAGCAAGATATCTCAGCCTAATAGAAAAAGCAAGCTATTGAAGCAAAACAACTGGAGTCAGTCAGTCATGTGCTGTTAACCACTGCAGTGCCACATGACTTAGTAGGACTCCTAGCCCACTTTTGTTGTCCAGTGCAATGCCAATGTGTCAAAACTAGATTCCTACTCAGCTTTAACTCAGCTTATTTTTTAGCAAACAGGATCTCTGTGGTCAGAAGTTCCTTCTTAGAGATCAACAAGCTAAGGCTAGCAAAATCCACAACTGCAGCTTACTCAACCTCTGAAGAACTTCTAGCTTTATTTTAATCCAGTTTCCATGCTGAATGACACTCCCACCATCACCATGACAGTTGACAGTCACCATGACAATGACTGGAGGAGACCAAGAAAAAAAACAGAAAAGATGCAGCTCCTTGATTCCAGGAAAGTCTCGGTCCCTTCAAAAGAAAAGCACAAATATTCCTTCCCTTGCTCTTAAGGCCCAACCGCTATGTTAAAGTTACCCTGTATTTACAACTACCTGGTTCTCAGAAGCTGAGAAATTAGTTAGCTCCATTGTCCACTTCTACAATTCCATAATTATTGAGTAAAGACAGTACTGCTTGACAATCACTTTCAGTTTTGTGTATTGGCTTTGCAACACCAAACAGGAAAAAGCCCCCTTTGGGGTAACTGAGTGAGATCCCCAGTAACATCATTACCTAGTAAGCTGTCAGTGCCCTTGTTTCTATAACAAATCAAATGCTCAGTACTCCGCAGAATTTCATGTTCATTCCAACTGTCACCTAATAGGATCTCAATATAATTGTGAGATGCCTAATACCCAATTCCTCTCTTCTGCCTGCCTCCTCCCAACCCGACTCCAATTCCAGCCTTTGCCTTTCACTTGAAAAGCTCTTTCCTCAGATCTGTAATAGACAACTGTCTTATTGCTTTCTGAACAATGCTCATGCTGTATGAAGTAACAGCCTCCCTCACCCACCCCTCAGCACACTCTGCCCTTTCTAGGTGCTTTTATTTTCTGCTCATACTATTTATCCCTATCTGATAGATTTTTACTTATTTGCATTGTCTTTCTCTATGGGAACAGGGCTGAAGTCTGATTTGTTCACAGATGTCTTCCTAGCACTCACAACAGCGCACTGGGCACAGTAGGTACTATTTGTTTTTGACTACTTGCTAGCCTGATGGACACTTGCTTTTCTTGTGTTACCCAGTGGACTTCCATGAAATAAAAACTGAGAAGCTCATATAGTTTGGCAAGGACTTTTGGCTATGATAACTCCCGCTGTTAGAAGATACAATCTGCTGTATGGAAAGAAGGGAGACTGGGGTGGTGACTAGATTCTATGCCTTCTACTTTTTCAAATTAATAAACTTAGTTTTTAGAAGAGATTCAGGTCCACAGAAAAACAAAGTGGAAAATAAGTAGTTCTCATATACCCGGCTCCCACACGTGCACAGCATTCCCCATTATCAATATTCTCCTTCAGAGTGTTACATTTGTTACAAGCAAAGAACCTACAATAAAGCATAATTATCACCCAAAATCCATAGTTAACATTAGTGTATATTCTTGGTGTTCTACATTCCATGGGTTCTGACCAATGCATAATGGCATGTATCCACCACTTGATATCATAGAGAATAGTTTCACCAGGTCAACAATGCTTGATCCTCTTCCTATTCATTCCTCCTATCCCCTAGCCGATACTAACCACCAATCTATTTACCTTCTCCATAGTTTTGCCCTTCCTAGAATGTTGTACATAGTCATATCTTGTTTTATTGCACATTACTGTGTTACACTTTGCAAATATTACGTTTTACAAATAGGAATTTTGTGGCAACCTGCAGGGAGCAAGTCTGTCGGCACCATTTTCCAGCAGCATGCGCTCACTCCATGTCTCTGTGCCACGTTTTGGTAGTTCTTGTAATATTTCAATCTTTTCCATTATCATTACATCTGTTATGGTGATCTGTGATCTTCAATGTCACTATTGTAATTGTTTTGGGGTGCCGTGAACCATGCCCATGTAAGATGGCAAACTTAATAAATATTACGTATGTTTTGATTGCTCCACCAGCCACCCATTACCTATCCCCTTCCCCCTCCTGCTTTTTCCCCTAACCCCTCAGGCTTCCCTACTGCCTGAGATAAATGATACTGAAATTAGGTCATTGAATAACTTTACAATGTCTTCTAAGTGTTCAAGGGAAAGGGAGAGCTGCACATCTCTCACATTAAATAAAAAGCTAGAAATGATTAAACCTGGCAAGGAAGGCATATGAAAAGGCAAGACAGGGAAACAGCTGGGACTCTTGTGCCAAACAGTTAGTCAAACTGTGGCTGCAAAGGAAAAGTTGTTGAGGAAAATTAAAGGTGTTACTCCACTGAACACAAGAACAATAAAGTGAAACAGGTTTATTGCTGATATGGAGAAAGATTTAGTGGTCTGGCTAGAAGATCAAACCAGCTGCAACATTTCCTTAAGCCAAAACACAATCCAGAGCAAGGCCATAACTCTCCTCAACTCTATGAAGGCCAAGAGGTGAGGAAGCTGCAGAACAAAAGTTTCAATCTAGCAGAAGTTGGTTCTTGAGGTTTGTGGAAAAAAGCCTTCTCTATCACTTATAAGTGCAACGCAAAGCAGCAAGTGCTGATATAGACACTTCAAGTTATCCAGAAAATCTAGCTCAGATCATTGATGAAGGTGGCTACAGTAAACAACAGATGTTCAATGTAGATGAAACAACACTCATCAAAAGATGATTCCATATAGGATTTCAAAGCTAGAGAGATGTAGTCAATGCTGCCTTCAGAGCTTTGAGGGAGAAGCTGACTCTCTTGTTGGGGGCTAATGCATTGGTGACTTTCAGTTGAAGTCAATTGTCTTTTATGATTCTGAAAATCCTGGAGTCCCTAAGACTTATCCTAAATCTCTTCTGCTTGTGCTCTATATATGCAATGATGAAGTCTAAATGGCAGCACACCTGTTTACAGCATGGCTTACTGGATAGTTTAAGCCCATTATTGAGACCTATTGCTCAGATAAAAAGATTTCTTTCAACATACTACTGCTCACTGATAATATATCTGGTCACCCATGAACTCTGATGGAGATGTTAAAAAAAAAAATGGATGTTGTTTTCATGTCTGCTAATACAATATATTCTGTAGTCCATACATCAAGGAGTAATTTTAAAGTATTATTATTTAAGAAATAGATTTTGTAAGGCTACAGCTTCCATAGATAGTGATTCCTCTGACAGATCTGAGGGCAAAGTAAACTGAAAACCTTTTGGAAGGGATTCACCATTCTAGAAGCCATTAAGAACATTCAAAATTTATGGGAGGAGATGAAAATACCAACATTCGCAGGAATCTGGAAGAAGTTAATTCCAACACTCGCGGAGAATTTTGGGGGGTTTGAGACTGGTGGAGAAGTTAACTGTACATGTGGTGACCACAACAGAAAACTAGAAGTGGAGCACGAAGATGTGAGTGAATTGCTGCGGTCTCATGATCAAACATCAACTGATGAGAAGTTGCTTCTTATGGATGAGCAAAGAATGTGGTTTCCTGAGATGGAATCTACTCTTGGTGAAGGTGCTGTAAACATTGTTGAAATGACAACAAAGAGTTTAGAATATTAAATAAACTTCATTGATAAAGGAATGCAGGACGTGAGAGAATGAACTCTAATTTTTAAAGAAGTCCTACCCAGGGTACACTGATACCAAGACAGAATTGCATGCTACAGAGAAATTTTTCATAAAAGGAAGAGTCAATTCATCTAGCAAACTTTACTGTTATCTTAAGAAATTGCCACAACCACTCTAATCTTCAGGAAACATTGCTGCGATTAGTCAGCAGCCATCAACATCACTGAAGGCTGATGATTATTCACATTTTTCAGTAATAACAAATTTTTGATTAAGATATGTACATTGGTGGCCAGGTGTGGTGGCTCAAGCCTGTAATGTCAGCACTTTGGGAGGCTGAGGAGGGCAGATGGCTTGAGGTCAGGAGTTTGAGACCAGTCTGGCCAACATGGTGAAATCCTGCCTCTACCAAAAATACAAAAATTAGCAGGGTGTGGTGGCACATGCCTGTAATCCCAGCTACTTGGTGGCTGAGGTAGAAGAACTGCTTGAACCCTAGAGGTGGAGGTTGCAGTGAACTGAGATCACACCACTGCATTCCAACCCAGGCGACAGAGTGAGACTCCATTTCAATTAAAAAAAAAAAATGTGTATATGTGTGTGTGTGTGTGTGTGTGTGTGTGTGTGCGCGTGCGCGCATATACATATACGCACACAATTTTTAAAAAATATATATAATACATAAAAATATGTGTATTTTTCAAAATATATATGTATGTGTGTATATACATAGATATATAGATATATAGATATATATACACACACAAGAAGAGAAAATCAAACACTGCATGTTCTCACTCATAGACAGATGAGTGAGAATAGCATTTTATATTCCCAGTGCATATAAAAGTTATGTTTATACTCTGCTACTATATATATATATATACACACACACACACATATACACACACATGCATTTTCTAGACATAATGCTATATATGTATACACATATATGTGTGTGTATATATATGTATACATACACAAAGTTTTTCTAGACATAATGCTATTACACACTTAATAGACTGCAATATAAACATAACTTTTATATGCACTGGGAAATCAAAAATTCATTCACTTGCTTTATTGTGATATTCAGTTTATTGCATTTGTGTGGAATCAAACCCACAGTATCTGAGGTATGCCTGTAGTTGAAATCATACAGCATCTAGCCTGTTCAGACTAGCTTCTTTCATTTAATGATATACATCTCAGCTTCCTCCATGCCTTTCAGGGCTTGACAGCTTTTTTTGAAAGGGCTGAATTACGTTCCATTGTCTACATGCGCCATAGTTTACAGTCGCCTACTGATCTGAGTAAATCTCAGTTGCTTCCAAGTTTTGACAATTGTAAGTAAAACTTCTATAAACATCCCGGTGCAGAATTTTGTGTAAATGTGTTTTCAACTCCTTTTGGTTTCAAATCCTTTGCTAGAGTGCATATTGAGTATATTTTGTTTTGTAAGAAACTGCCAAACTGTCTCCCAAAGTGACTATATCACCTTGCACTCTGACCAGCAATGAATGAGTGGTTCATTGCTTGCTTCACATCCTTGTTGGCATTTGGTGTTCTCTGTGTTTTAGGTTTTGTGCATTTTAATAGGTGTATAATAGTGTATCATTGTATTTTTTAATTTGCAATTCCCTAAAGACATATGAGGTTTAACATATTTTTAAATGCTTATTGGACATCTGTATATGTTGCTATTTTATTAGTTTTTTTTTTTTTTTTTTTTTTTTTTGAGGTGGAGTCTTGCTTTGTCACCCGGGCTGGAGTGCAATGGCATGATTTTTGCTCACTGCAACTGCCGCTTCTCAGGTTCAAGTGATTCTCCTGCCTCAGCCTCCAGAGTAGCTGAGACTACCCATGTACACCACTATGTCTGGCTATTTTTTGTATTTTTAGTAAAGATGGGGTTTTGCCTGTTGGACAGGCTGGTCTCAAACTCCTGACCTCAGGTGATCTGTCCACCTTGGCCTCCCAGAGTGTTGGAATTGCAGGCATGAGCCAATGCGCATAGCCTATGTTTTGAATTATTGTTAATTGTATTTAGAATAGAGAAGAGCAGCAGTTCACTGACATCTTCATGCTCCACTTCTAGTTCTCTGTTGTGGTCACCATATGTACAGTTACTTTCTTGACCAGAGTCTCAAACCCCTCAAAATCATCCGCAAGTGTTGGAATTAACTTCTTTCAGATTCCTGAGAATGTTGGTATTTTCATCTCCTTACTATGTTTCCCAGCTGATCGCAAACTCTGGGCCTTAAGTGGTCCTCCCACCTCAGACCCCCAAAGTGCTAGGATTACAGGCATGAGCCTGTATGTGTTCTTTCATGAGGTGTCTGCTCAGGTTGTCATTTTTTTTAAAAAAAAAAGGCTTTAAATATCAATTTCTTTTTTCTTTTCTTTTTTTTTTTTTTTGAGACATAGTCTCCCTTTGTCGCCCAGGCAGAACAGTGACTCGATCTCAGCTTACAGCAAACTCCACCTGCCACATTCAAGCAGTTCTCCTGCCTCAGTCTCCTGAGTAGCTGGGATTACAGGAACATGTCACCACACCCAGCTAACTTTTGTATTTTTAGTAGAGATAGAGTTTCACCATGTTGGTCAGGCTGGTCTCAAACTCCTGACCTCATGATCTGCCTGCCTCGACCTCCCAAAGTGCTGAGATTATAGCAGTGAGCCACTGCACCTGGCCTAAATATCAATTTCTTACTGTTAAGGTTCTTTTTTTTTTTTTTTTCTGCCCAGGCTGGAGTGCAATGGTGTGATCTCATCTCACTGCCTGAGTAGCTGGGATTATAGGCATGCACCACCATACCTGGCTAATTTTGTATTTTTAGTAGAGATGGGGTTTTGCCATGTTGGCCAGGATGGTCTTAAACTCCAGGTGATCCACCCACCTCGGCCTCCCAAAATGCTGTGATTATAGGCATGAGCCACTGTGCCCGGTCCTTATTGAGTTTTAAGAGTTATGTGCACACTCGCGCGCACTTGTGTGTGTGTGTGTGTATTTCCCCAATTTACTGAGATATGATTGAAAATTGCAATTGATTTATTGTATACAATATAATGTTTTCATATAGTATACATTTTGAAATAATTACCACAATCTAGTTAACTGTAGTCAATATGTCAATTACCCCAACCATTAACTGTGTGTGTATGCAGTAAGAATATACTTGACTTCTCTAGTAGCATATTTCAAATATACATTACATTAATATTAACTACAGTTACTATGTTATAAATTAAGTATCCCAAACGTATTCATCCAATAATGGAAAGTTTTTATGCTTTGACTCCTATTTCCACTTTCTGCCAACCTTCAGCCACTAGTAACCACCACTCTACTCTCTGTTACTATGAGTCTGGCTCTTTTATAGATTCCACATGTAAGTGAGATCATCCATCATTTGTCTTCTGATGCCTGTCTTATTTCACTTAGTATAATGCTTCCCAAGTTAATTCATGTTGTGGCAAAAGGCAGAATTTCCTTTTTTAAGGTTAATATCCATTATTATTTGATATCCATTGATTTATCAAACACTGAGGTTGTTTCCATACCTTAGCTATTGTGAATAATGCTGCAATGAACACAGAAGTACAGCTGTCTCAAGATAATGACTTTATTTCCTTTGAGTCTACACCCAGGACTAAAATAGCTGGATCTATATGGAGCAAAATTTAATTTTTTAGGAACCACCATACTGTTTTCCATAATGCTACATATTTACATCCCTACCAAAAGTGTACGAGGGTTCCCTTTTCTCCACATCACTTGTTATCTTTTGACATTTTGATAATAACCATCCTAATAGTTGTGATATTTTATTGGGGTTTTAACTTGCATTTCACTGATTAGTGATATTGAACATCTTTCAGATACTATTGGATTTTCGTATGCCATCTTTGGAAAAATGCCTATTCTGGTCCTTTGCCCATTTTAAATCAGTTTTTTTGTTTAATTTTGCTATTTACTTGTATAAATTTCTCACATATTGTGTTGATTGTTTCCTTTGCTAGGCAGAAACTTTATTAGAGTCCCATATTTTAATTTTGGTGTCTGTGCTTTTGGTGTCAAATTTAAAAAAATCATTTCTAAGACCAATACTGAGAAGTTCTATGTTTTCTTCTAGGAGTTTCATAGTTTCAGGTCTTATGGTTTAAGTTTTTAATCAACTTTGAATTAAGTTTCATGTATGATATAAGATGAGGATACGATTTCATTCTTTGTAGTCTAGTTTCCCCAATACCATTTACAGAATTTCTTTGTATATTTTATATGACAGTCCTTTATCTGATAGGTCTTTATAAATTTTTCCCAGTTTGTGGCTTGTCTTCTCATTCTATTGGTATTGTCATTCTCAGAGTTTTAAAATTTAATGAAGTCTGGGTTATCAATTTTTTTCATAGATTGTAACTTTGGTCTTGTATATAAAAAGTCATCACCGTATCCAAGGTCATTTAGGTTTTCCTCTAGTTATCTTCTAGGAGTTTTATACTTCTGCATTTTACGTTTAGATATATGATACATTTTGAATTAATTTTTGTGAGGGCTTTAAGGTCTACGTTCAAACTTCCTTTTATCTGTATTTATTTATTACTGCCTGTTGGTGTCCAGTTTTTCAGCACCTTTTGTTGAAAAGACTTTCTTTTCCTCATTGTATGGGCTTTGGTCTTTTGTCAAAGATCAGTTGACTATATTTATGTTGTTCTGTGTCTGGGCTCTCTCTTCTGTTCCATTGATCTATTTGTCTATTCCTTCACTATAACAAATTGTCTTGATTACTACACTCTATAGTAAGTCTTGAAGTCAGGTAGTGAGTGCTCCAATTTTGCTTCCTTCCCTCACTACTCAGTTGACTATTCTGGGTCTCCTACCTTCTCCAGGTAAACTTTAGAATTATTTATCAACAGCCACAAAATAACTTGCTAACTTTTGATTAAGGTTGTGTTGAATCTACAGAGCAAGTTGAGAAGAACTGACATCTTGGCAATATTAAGTCTTCCTGTCCATGGATATGGAATATCCTTTCAGTTACTCAGCTTTTTAAATATCTTTTATCAGAGCTTTGTAGTTTTCCTCATATAGATCTTTCATGCATATGTTGTTAAATTTATGTCTATTTTCTTTTTCAGTGTGTTAATGTAAATGGTAATGTGTTGTTAATTTCAAATTCTGCTTGTTCATTACCAGCATATAAAAGTGATTTACTTTTGTATATTAACTTTATATCCCACAATCTTGCTACAATTACTTATTAGTATTTTTTGCATTATTAAGATTTTATACATAGACACTTATGTCTCTTCAACAAAGACAGTTTTATTTCTTCCTTTTCAATCTGTGTAACTTTTATTACTTTTTCTTGTCTTACTGTATTAGCTAGGACTTCCAGTATGATGCTAAAAAACAGTGGTGAGGGAATATTCTTGCCTTATTCTGATCTTAGAGGGAAAATTTTGAGTTTCTCACCACTAAGATGCTAGCTGAAGATATTTTGTACACCTTCCTTGTCAATTTAAGAAAATTCCCTCTATTCCTAGGTTGCTGAGTTTTTACAATGAATTGGTATTAAGATTTGTTCATTTATTTTCCCTCATCTATTGGTATGTGATTTTCCTTTTTTAGCCTGTTGATGTGGTAATTACATTATTTGATTTTTGAATATTAAATCAGCTTTACATACCTTGCATGAACCCCACTTGGTCATGGTGCACAATTCGTTTTGAATATTGTTGGATTGAGGGGTTTTGCATCTTTGCTCATGAGAGACAATGGTCTGTAAGTTTGTAATTTTCTTATAATGTTATTGTTTAGTTTTTTATATTGGAATAATACCAGCATCATAAAATGACTTGGGAAGTAATCCCTCTGCTTCTGTATTCTGCAAGAGTTTGTAGAAAATGGGCATAATTTATTTCTGAAATGCATGGGAGAATTCACCTGTGAACTGATTATGGCTGGTGCTTTATATTTTGGAAGAAAACTAATTATTTATTCCATTTCTTTAATTATTAAAAGCCTATAATGTCAGATTTCTACATTTTCTTGTGGGAGTTTTGGAAGATTGTGTCTTTCAAGAAATCGGTCCACTTCTTCTATTTTATTAAATTGTGTGTAAAGTGTTCATAATAGTCCATCTTTTTAGTGTCCATAAGGTCTGTAGTGCTCTCTCCCCTTTCATTTCTGACATTAGTAATTTGTGCCCCATCTCTTTTTTCGTAGCCTGGCTATAAGCTTGTCCATTTTATTGCTTTTTTTCCCAAACAAAACAGGTTTTAGCTTTGTTAATTTTCTATTTTCAGTTTTGTTGATTTATGCTCTAATTTTTTATTATGTCTTTTCTTCTGCTTATTATACATTTCATTTGTTATCTTTTCCTTAATTTTTTGTGGTGGGAGTTTACTGATTTTATATTTTTTCTTCTTAAATATATACTTTCAACATAGTAAATTTCTCTCTAAGAATAGCTTTTACTGCATCCCACAAACTTCAGTAAGTTTTATTTTCATCTTCCTTTACTTCAAATTATAGTTTAATTTCTCATGAGATTTTTTTTCTTTGATCTCTGTGGTATTTAGAAACATGTTGTTTAATCTCCACTCATTTTGAAATTTTTAAGCTATTTCTTTTATTGCTTTCTAGTTTAATTTCATTGTGGTTGGAGAACAGACATTGTATAATTTCTATTTGTTTCAATTTGTTAAGGTGTGTTTTACAGTTCAGAAAGTGATCTGTCTTAGCAAATGTTCCATGTGAGCTAGAGAAGAATGCATAATGTGTTGGCGTTAGGTAATATTGTCTAGAGATATCAATTTTGGTTGATGGTGCTATTGAATTCAACTATGTCTTCATAATCTTTGCCTACTGAATCTGTCCATTTTTGAAAGACAATGTTAAGGTCTCCAACTATAATAATGAATTCATCTTTACACTTGCAATTCTAATCAGTTTTTGCCTCATGTATTTGAACACGCTCATGTTAGACATGTGTATATTAAGGACTCTTATGACTTCTTGGCATATTGACTTCCCTCCCTTTATCATTACGTAATGCTCCTCTTTATCCCTAATTTTCCTTGCTCTGAAATCTGCTCTGTGTAAAATTAATATAATAACTCCAAAGGTATATCGCTCTCTATCCATTTACTTTTAATTTGAATGTTATCTTTATAGTTGAAGTGGGTTGCTTATAGACAACTTATAGTTAGGGCTTGTTTTTCTGGTCCACTCCAACAATCTCTGTCTTAATTGGTAGATTTAGACAACTGACATTTAAAGTGATTATTAACGTAGCTGGATTACTACCTATCACATTTTTATTCTTTCTCTTTGTTTCCTTTATTCTTTGTTCCTATGATATTTCATGTTTTCTGCCTTTTGTGATTTTAATAGAATATTTTATACAAATTTATTTTAGCTTCTTTCTTAGCCTACTTTTCTTTTCTTTTTGACTCTTTTTAGTGCTTGCTGTAGAGTTTGCAATACATATTTACTACTAATGAAGTCACTTCTAATACCACGACATCACTTCATGGGTAGTGCTAGTACTCTATCATAATAACATATTCCTAATTCTCCTTCCCAATCCTTGTATTATTGATGCCTTTCGTTGTACCTGTACATGAGTATACCTGAGTGTGTATGTATATATACACACACACACACACACACACACACACACATATGTACATAATTGAATACATTGTTGCTATTATTTTAAACAAGGTGGTATCTGTGCGATCTGTTACTTAGAAGAATAAAGGTTTTTAATCGCTTCTCGGCCTTTTGGCTAAGATCAAATGTAGAAGAATAAAGGTTTTTGTTGTACATTCACATATTTTTTCTGATATTCTTCTTTTCCTCACATAGATGTGAGTTTCTGTCCTGTAGCATTTTCCTTCTCCCTGAAGAACTTCTTTTAACATTTATTTCAAAGCAAGTCTACTGGTAGCAAATTTCCTCAACATTTGTTCGTCAGAAGTCTTTATCTTGCCTTCACTTTTGAAAGATAATTTTGCAGGGGACAGAATCCTTGGTGTTTTTCATTATTTTTTCCTCTCAACACTTTAAATATTTCATCCCACTCTCTTCTTGCTGGTATAGACCTGAGAAGTCAGATGTACTTTCAATCTTTGCTTCTTTGTAGATAGGTGTTCCCCATTCTGTCTTAAAAAAAAAGTTTTTTTTTTAATCTTTGATTTTCTGAGTTTTGAATATGATATACCTAGATGGGATTATGGTGGTTTTTGTGGTGGTTTTGTTTTTTTGACACGTATCCTGCTTAGTGTTCTCTGAGTTTTCTAGATCTCAGGTTTGTGACTTTATTTTGCAGAAATTCTGTTATCATTGCTTCATACATTGCTTGTTTCTCTTTCCCTTCTGTTATTCCTGTTACACATATATTACATTTTTGTAGTTGTCCCACAATTCTTGCTCTGTATTTGCTTTCTGTTAGTCTTTTTTTAAGCTGTGGAAGTTTCTAATAAGTTATCATCAATTTCATAGATTCTTTCCTCAGCCATGTCCAGTCTACTAAAAAGCTCATCAAAGGCATTCTTTATTTCTATTACATGGCTTTGATTTCTAGAATTTCTTATTTTTTTCTTAGAATTTCCATCTCTCTGCTGATATTATCCATCTGTTCTTGCATGTTGTCTGCTTTTTCTATTAAAGCCCTTAGCATGTTAATCATACATTTAAAAAATTATCGATTTTATAATCCCAACATTCATATTATATATGACTCTGGTTCCGATGTTTGTTTAATCTTTTGAAACCGGATTGTTTGCCTCTTAGAAAGCTTTACAGCTAACATGAGGTACTGGGTAAAAGGAACCATAGTCAATAAGCCTTTACTTGTGATGTGGTAATATGGGGAGGCGAAGAGGGAAGCAAAACATTCTTTAGTTCTATGATTAACTCCCAGATTTTGGGGGAGCCTTTGCCCCTGGAATGTGAACTTTACCAGTGCTTCTCAGATTTCTCCCCTGCTTTGGGGGAACGTTAATAGCTAGAGGATGCTGCAGTTGCAAATTTCCCTTCCCCCTAGTCACTTATGATCTGAGAGATTCCCCAGCAGGTGCGGCTCTGTCCACTAGTTTCTCCTGAGGGCAGGTCTTGTTAAGACAGAATGCTCTGGTATATTTCAAAATGGTTACTTTTGCCCTCTCCCTGCTGGAAGTAGAAAGGGAAGTTCCCCCACCAATAGTTACTGTGGGGAGCTGGTAAAGCTCCTGGAGGTAAAACTCACAAAAGTACGAGGGCCCCTCTATGACTGGGTCCCCAAGAGGTTCTTAACTCGCAAACATGTCCGCGCTGCGCCTCCAGCAATCCGTCAACTACTGTTTAAGTTTTTGTAACTCATCACCGGTTCCTGTGGACGTTTCTGCTTGTGAGTTTCTGCTCGGGTAAACTGTGATTTGCTGTGTCTGCCTGTTGGTCTCTCCAATTCGGGGGACAGCATTTATCCTGTGACTTCACTTCCTGGATGATCTAAAGCTAATTATTCAGTTTCTTCAGCTTTTAACTTGCTAGGAAAATTGAGAAACTGTGAACTTCTTAAATGCTGGACCAGAAACAAGGAATTCACCCCTCTGCCTTTTAGCAAGAAAATCTCTGCCTGGCACCCATTTCCCGATTACTCTAACTGCCTTGAAAGCAGTGAACATATCTTTGTTCCCCAGTGCCCAGGACATTGCTGGCACAATCAGGTGCCTTCTCCACATGGGGGTGAATGAATGCATGATGCCTAATGCGCACGTCCTGAACCAGGGAGGAGCCAAGCTGCTCCTTCCATAAGGCTTTAGAAAGCATACAAACATCCTGACCACCTCCTTCCCTATCCAAAGTCCCACGGAGGGAAGATGCCTTATTCCAGACACACAGAGCCATACTGCCAAGGTCACAAAGCAAAGACTCAGGCCATAGAGGGAAGCTTGGGGACAGGAAGCATCAGGGCATTACTCAAATCACTGCCAACGAGATGTCCTGAAAGCGGAACAGTGTTCACCTCTAAATCAAGCAGCTGTGGCGTCTGTGTTTTCTTTCTTTCCTAAAATCATTAAGAGCAACCACTTTCATTGCTCCTAGTGCATTTGGCAGCATAAAAATAGCTCCCAAAGCCAAGGGCGCAGTGGCGTATCACAGGCTCTGCTCCTTAGTAACTTAGGATGCATGAGGTTAAAGCAGTGAGAATAATTTAGGGTTTGGAAAATGTTTGCGAGTGAGTCGACATTTAAATAACTTCATTATCATTCATTGACAGATTTTTTTTTAACTTGTCAGTGCAACTGATATTTCTATTACCATGTTATAACAAACCCCTGCACATTTTAAATACAGTCACTGGATTCCATTAGTCTACCCACTGTCAAGAAAATATCTTCAAATCCATTTTTCATAATACCTCAAGAATATAATAGGCAATCTACATCAAACGATGACTTGGAGCTGAAGGAAATTGTCTCCTGCTTTCTAAGGATCCTGCCCTGAAATACATTTGCCTGTCAGCCTAAACATATAATTTAAATGTGCTGCTGAGACATTATGGTGCATCCTGAGCTGAACGAGGTTCCCTCTCTTTCCTGGATTCCCTGAGCATTTCAGGTTAACTTGCAGAATTAGCTAAGGGAATTAAACAGTAGGTTTAGGGGAAGTCATGTAAAATTGACATAAAAATATTTCCACCCTGCCATATATCACAGAATTTTTAATATCACATTAAAAGCTTTTATTTTTAAATATAAGATACTTTTGTGTTAATAAGTGATAGAAGTTCTCTTCTATCTAGTACTCTGTTCCATTTTTTATTCTCCTAAATATTTCTTTATTCTATGTTCTTGATGTTTCTAGTCGTACACAGCCAGTGAGATAAGAAATCTGGGCGTATTTGATTGGGGATGTGTGCAGACAATGATTTTCCTGGGGCAGGTTACCCTTACCACTGACATATCGGTTGGTTGGTTGATTGGTTAATTGATTGAGACAGTCTCGCTCTGTCACCCAGGCTGGAGTGCAGTGGCACAACCTCGGCTCACTGCACCCTCTGCCTCCTGGATTCAAGCGATTCTCCTATCTCAACCTCCTGAGTAGCTGGGACTAAAGGCGCCCACCACCATGCCTGGCTAATTTTTATATTTTTAGTAGAGACAGAATTTCACCGCATTGGCCAGGCTAGTCTCAAACTCCTGACCTCGGGCAATCTGCCCAGCTTGGCCTCCAAAAGTGCTGGGATTACAGGTGTGAGCCACCACACCCAACCAGACTGCTTTAAAAAAAAAAAAAAATCAGCACTTTTAATATGAGAATTTGAATTTCAGGTCTCATTTTCTAAAGGCAGGGATAGAAAATATTTATCCTTTCACTTTTCTTTCAGCCTATCACAATTCATTCATAAACTTCAAGGCTGGACTCAAATATACCTTCTTTCACTGAACCTTTTCACATCCCTCTCCTGAACAGAAGGCCTCTCTCCTTTATACTGTATGTGATTCATTTGAAGCTCCCCTTATTGGTCTTTATATGCTGCTGTGTATTACATTTACACGGGTCTGATCTCACTTACCAGCTGGCCATCTACTAGGAGCGAAATGCATTTATGCTTACTCCTCTGCATCTCTCTCCACCATCCAGTTGCTTCCTACAATCCAGAAGGTACTTAGTGTTGCTGGGTAAAACTGAATACACTATCCTGTAAAGAGGTCTCATTTATCACCAGAAAATCTAATTTGAAAAATTTCACATTTGGATTTTGCATTTCTTTTTGGAGGGTTTGGGAGCAAGAAAACTTCAGGGCTTCCAGCTGAGTTTGTGTTGAGTGGGAATAATTATGAGACATAAATATAAGAGGGATTAGTGACTCACCAAAGAAGAACTCATACAAATGCATATGCAAAATGTATTATATATTAGTTTGTTCAAATGTCTATAAATATAGTTATGGAAAATAAAATATGCATTTGTCAGTTACAAGGGTAAAGATACATTTGGGAGGAGAGGGCCATATCTTTCCAGCTTTATGATATGCTCTATTTTTTTTTTGATACAACCCCCATCTCCAGGTACTTCTAGTCTGACAGGTAGAGCATCCTTCATCACACTGAGGCCAAATTTTCATAGGCTGCATTGCCCTACTCTCATAAATTATGTGGTTTATTAATAACAGTGAACATTTATTCAATGCTTAAGATACCACACACTGGGCTAAGCACTTCCCAAGGATTACCTCACTGAATTCTTTAACATCGCATGAGCTAAGTACTGGTATGATCCACATCTTACAGATGAGGAGACCAAGACTTAAGGAAGATGATCAGCTTGCCCAGTGCCACACAGGAGTGATGGACATGTCCTAGATTCAAACTCAGTCAGACTCCAAAATCAGCATGCTTAATAGAGGTAGGGTGACTTGTCCATTCAGTTGTGGTACTGTTCATAGAAAGATGGAACAATGTGTCTGAAAAAGAACAGATTTTTCCTAATGGAGCTCCCAGAATTTATATCAACTGCCTTCTAAACAACAAACCACTGCTGTTTGTAATATTGGCTGGCTGTCATCCTAAATTCAATATTTTATTAGAATGAGGACCCTTAGTCCAAGCTTTTAGTAACCTAGGACTCCAACTGTTTTGAAGGTAACAGGCATTACTGCAGACTTCCCCCACAGCTGTAAATGCACTGTACTTGAAATGAAATGACATACATATACATATCCTTTGTCTTAGAGCCTTGGTTTGAAAATGAATTGGAACTGCAACTGCCCATTGTCACGTGCTGTTTCTACCAATGTGTTTCACTCTCTTACATGGTACTCTCTGTTGGCTGAAGTAGTGTCATTATCTTGCCTTAAGAATATGCAAAAATAAAGAAAATACTTACCAAATGAAGTCAGTGTTACTTGGCTCTCCTAGATTTTCAATCTAAACATACATATGCAAATTATAAAAAATATATTCTGGAAGGACAAGCTACTAAACATATAGCAGTGACAATGGAATCTGATTAATCCCTTAAATTTAAAATGACTAAAATATCCTCAATTGTGTAAGGGGTTCTCTAGGTGTCATAATCTAAGACCAACTTGTTAGGGTTTTTCTTTTTTTTTTTTTTTTTTTTTTT
>NW_016107574.1:4538764-4542108 GCF_001604975.1 Cebus imitator | reverse complement strand
ATAGATAGGATTTTCAGTCTCTTACGACGCAGGTTTAACTGAGCTTTTGTTACCTTTAGTTTTCTAGAGGTTAAATGAGGTGCAAAATGAATAAAAAAATTTCCTCATCTGTAACTGGAGACGACTTGACCAGCAGCTGATCTCTAGCCTTGACGCTAACATTTAAAAATTCCAGTATCAAGGAATTTTAGGGAGCTGAACAGCTATAGTGAAACCTATTACACACCTGAAACGTTGAGCTTATGGATAAATATCAACCCAAAAATCACTGGAGACATTCGGGGTCAGAGTGTCAAGGTGGATGTACATCTTCTTTGTTTATTACATTCTGCCTTCTCCTTAATTTCTTGAAGGGTGAAATAATTGATGCTATCCAGAACACACGATTTGCTCATGTGTGCATATTACAATGTCTTTTAATACTACCATTTATTTTGTCCCTACCCATTACTTGAGGAAACCTAAAAATCCTAGAAAATGAGAGCTTCAGTGACATTTTAGAAATCTCATCTCTCTTCAATTTTATTTTTTTAAGTGGCAGAAGAGTTTAAGCCAAAGTCTAGCTTTCATTAAAACACCTGTTCTCCATTTCAACCCCTACCCAACACACACACAGTTTATCTCCCTTATTAACTGTTTAACACTTTCATACAATTTTACAGCATCAATAAAATACAGTTTTCATATAATAAAATAAGTTTCAGCATTCTGATTCTGAAGATGAAGTAGCTGAGACGTAGATTAAAGTTAAGTCAAGCGTTTAGTTGAGACCATGGTAAGATATTTCTCATGGTAAGATATTTCTTAGAATTATACATGATCAAATATGCAAAGGTACCTTCAGCTCATCGATTAAAAAATTCTGTAACTTCTATCCACTTTAGAACTAACTATTACTATAAAACATGTGATAATATTTCTGTAGAAGTTGATTTTCCCCAAAACAAACAAATAAACAAAACAGAAACAAATAAAGAGGGCTAGAAGTGTAAAAACCTGTGTCCTACTACAGTTAAGAATCACATCAAACTGAAAACTGTAGTTACATTTGGGAAAGTGGCAAGGACTAAGAGGATATTAAAAATAAAAATATTGTCTGTGTCCAGTGGCTCACATCTATAATCCCAGCACTTTGGGAGGCCAAGGCAGGTGGATCATGAGGTCAGGAGACTGAGAACAGCTTGGCCAATATGTAAAACCCCGTAACTACTAAAATTCAAAAAATTAGCCAGGCATGGTGGCACGGGCCTGTAATCGCAGCTACTCAGGAGGCTAAATCAGGAGAATTGCTTGAATCCAAGAGGCGAAGGTTGCAGTGAGCTGATATTACACCACTGCACTCCAGCCTGGGCGACAGAGCAAGACTCCATTTCAAAAAAAAAAAGTTTACAGAGAATGCATTTCAGCATCCCTCATGAAATAGAGGTTTTTTTTTTTTTTTTAGCCAAGATACCCTTCAGTAACTGATCTCTATCCTTCCAGTCTGTATGCAGGGATTCCTAACCAACTCAGAGGAAATTAATGTTTCACAAAATCTGGATGGTACAGCTGACAGGGGTTGAAGCTCTAACATGCACCATCACATTAGACACACTGACATTTGCCCACAAGTCCCAGGAGAATTGCCAGATTCCTACTGCCTTCAGATTTTCTTTTTGGAAAAAAAAAAATGAAAGTAATACAAAAAACACTGCCAGTGCCATCTCACTATTTTTCCAGAGTCCTTTCCCTGAATTCTTAAACGCTTTGTGATGAACACAGTATAGACGAAAACACTCAGATTCTTCTTGGCTTTGGTTCTTTCTGTGGCAAAGACCTGAATCGTTGGTAACAGATGCTGCAAAATGTTCACCCAAAGCTCAAGACTTTGATTCTCCACGACCAGCATGATATGTAGCCTGTGTGAAGTCAACCCAATTGTTAGAAACTTAGTGTAGAAAAAAATTAAAAGTTGGCTGACTAGAAGCAGCTAGTGTGCCTGGCTCTCATGGAGAAAAATGAAAGTGGTGAGTAAATATACCTTCAACCAAAACAATCAGGTGCTTGCATTGGGACTAATCAAGAAAACAACTCGACTCATGGAGAACAGGGAAAAGCAAGGCAGAATGACAGCCCACCTGGGAGCAACACAAAGCCAGGGTAACCTCCCCCACACAGGGAAGCACTGAGTGAATCTGTAACTCCAGGAAGCCTCACTTCTCCCACGGATCTTTGCAACCCCCGAGTCAGGAGATCATCATGTGAACCCACTCCACCATGGCCTTTAGTCCTACACACAGAGCTAAGTGGAGTCCTGGCAAAGCAGCCACTCAGGCACATGCAGAGACCCAGGAACATCAGATACTCTGGCCTTCTGCGCTTCTCGGCAAAAGCAGGTGAACTCTCGGAAAGTGGGAGGTTAGACCCTCATACACACCTTTAGGAAAAGGCTGACTCCAGGGAAATGAGTAGCATCAGTCTGCAGGCCCCACTCCCACAACGCCTTAGGGTAAGATCTGCTGACTTGGAACTCCTGCCAGACACTGGTAGCAACAATTGCACCTCACTGAGCTGGAGCTCCCAGGGTTAGGGGTGAGGGTGAGGGGTGCCATCTTTGCTGTTTGGCAGACTTAGCCTTTTAAGCCTTCAGGCTTCGGAAAGACCAAGGTAACCAGGGGCTGAAGCAGACCTCCAGCACAGCACAACTGCTCTATGAAAACGTGACCAGACTGCTTTTTAAATAAGGTCCCTGATCCTGTTCCTCCTCACTGGGTGGGGCCTCCCAAACCAAGGTCTCCAGCTACCCCCAATGGTGTTCACTGGCCAAGAGAGGCTTCAAACCTCCCTGAGACAGAGCTCCCAGAGAGAGGGGTGGGTCACCAACTTTGCTGTTTTGGTGACTTAGCTGTCCTGCTCTTTGGGCTTTGGAGAGACACAGGTGACCATGGGCTGAAGCAGATCCTTGGCACATGGCACAGCTGCTATATAAAAAGGTGGTGACAGCTGCTATACAAAAACATGGCCAGACTGCTTTTAAAGCAGGTTCCTAATCCAGTTCCTTCTCACTGTATGGGGCCTCCCAACCACAGTCTCCAGCTACCTCCTACAGGTGCATTTAAACTGACAATAGGTCCATACCTTCCTGGGACAGACCTTCCAGAGGGAGGGGCAGGCAGCCACCTTTGCTGTTTTGCAGGCTTCACTGTTGATACTGACAGGTACTAGAAAATCCAAGGTGACTAAAAACTGAAACAGACCTTCAGCATATCACAGTAGCCTTATTAAAAAGTGGCCATACTGTTTGGGAGCCCAAGGTAGGTGGATCACCTGAGGTCAGGAATTCAAGTCCAGCCTGGCCAACATGG
>NW_016107574.1:4537236-4538534 GCF_001604975.1 Cebus imitator | reverse complement strand
TGGATGCCTGATGCCTGTTCCCATATCTCCTCACTGGGTCCTCTAGCTACCCCTAACTAGGGCTATTGAGCAAACAGGAGCTCTGCAACTTCCTGGACAGAGACCCCAGGGGTGCCTGAAAGTATGCCGCTGACTCTGCAGTGGGACTGACCTTGCTACCCTCAAACAAACAAAAGAACAAAGACCCTAAGTGCCTTATCCACACCTCCAACAAGCTCCAGTCAACTCAAGGAGAGGAGGTCGCTCCATTTCCTATGGGTCCTCTCCACCTCCACTCATTACCAGACAGGGAACTTCCAGCTTGGGCCCATTGCACAGACCCTCCATCCTGGGCTGATTACACTGAGTGACTGATGACCTGCATCTCTCTGGGGTGGAATCCTCATGAGACAAGCAAAAGACCTTTGGCCATGCCACTACTAAGTTCTCTTCCTCTGCTATCTCTAAGTTGGGGAAGGAACATAAACCCTGAGATGGCCCCAGAGCTGCGGTGAGTGGGCAGCCCAGGAGTGCCAACCTGAGATCGACAGCCAAGACTCAAGGTGGAGAACACACTTTCAGAGCACTGAGAGAAAACAAGGCTGCAACTGTGAGGAGACATGGGGGAGACACACAACCAAGAAAGGGTCTACCAACTGACAAATACACCTACACACCATCTACTGGATCATACCTCAAAGCTTCAGCACCAAAAATACCTTGCTAACATACCCTACTGTGAAACCTAAAACAAGAAGTCAGCTTCAAATAAAAACCATGCAGAAAGGCTTGACCCTGTGAGAACATTTAGAGAAGGCATCTAATGACTCTACTTAATCCACACTGCAGTTAAAGAACACCCACATGCAAAGATGAGAAAGAACCAATGCAAAACCTCTGGTAACTCAAATGGCCAAAATGTCTTATGTCCTACAAATGACTGCACCAGTTCTCCTACAAATGACAACACTAGTTTTCCAACAAGAGTTCTTAACCAAGCTGAGCTGGCTGAAATGGCAGAAATAGAATTCAGAATATGAATAGAAATGATCATTGAGATTCAGGAGAATGACAAAATCCAATCCAAGGAAAACAATAATCACTATAAAACAATATGCAGGAGCAGAAGGAGGAAACAGCTGATACAGGATAACCTAATATATGTGACAGAGCTGAAAAACACAATACAAGAATTTTACAGTGCAATCAGAAATATTAACAGCAGAACAGAACAAGCCAAACAAAGAATATCAGAACTTGAAGACTGGTTATCTGAAATATGACAGTCAGACAAAAAGGAAAAAGAAAAAAAAAAAAAA
>NW_016107574.1:4482285-4537109 GCF_001604975.1 Cebus imitator | reverse complement strand
AAAAAAAAAAAAAAGAAGAGTGGAAAAAAAAACCCTCCAAGAATATGGGATTAAGTAAAGAGGCCAAATCTATGAATCACTGGCATCCCTGAAAGGGAAGAGGGGAAGCAAGCAATTTGAAAAACTTATTTCAGGATATTATCCATGAAAACTTCCCCAATTTTGCTAGAGAGGCCAGAAGTCAAATCAGAAAATACAGAGAACCCCTGTAAGATTCTACACAAGAAGGTCATCCACAAGACACATAAACATTAGATTTTCCAAGGTCAAAATAAAAAAAAAAATGAATGTTAAATGTAGCCAGCGAGAAAGGGCAGGTCACCTACAAAAGGAATCCCAAGAGGCTAACAGCAGAACTCTCAGCTAAATCCTTATAAGCTAGGACAGATTGGAAGCTTATATACAACATTCTTAAAGAAAAAAAAAATCTTCAACAAAGAATTTCATATCTGGCTGAATTAACTTCCTAAGTGAAGGAGAAATAAGTTCCTTTTCAAATAAGCAAAGGTTGAGTGAGTAATGGAACACTAAGTATAGAAAGGGAAGACCACTACCAGCTAATACAAAAACACACTTAAATACACAGACCAGTAACAATATAAAGCAACCACAAAAACAACCAGTTAACAACACAATGACAGGATCAAATCCACACATATCAATGCTAACCCTGAATGTAAACTGGCTAAATGCCCCATTTTAAAGGCACAGAGTGTCGACCTGGATAAAAAAGCAAGATCCAGTGAAATGCTGTAATGATGCATATTTGTAATCCCAGCTACTTGGGAGGCTGAAGCAAGAGAATAGCTTAAACCAGGGAGTCAGATGTTGCAGTGAGCTGAAATTTCATCACTGTACTCCAGCCTGATGATAGAGGGAGACTCTGGCTCAAGGAAAAAAAAAAAAAAAAAAAAAAAAAAAAAAAAAAGCCAGGCATGATGGCAGGTGCCTGTAATCCCAGCTACTTGGGAGGCTGAAATGGGAGAATCGCTTGAACCTGGGAGACAGTGGTTGCAGTGAGCTGAGATCATGCCACTGTACTCCAGCCTGGGTGGCTGAGTGACACTCCATCTCAAAAAAAAAAAAAAAATTAGAAATGATGAGGGAGGTGTTACCACTGACACCACAGAAATAAAAATTACCATCAGAAACTACTACAAACACCCTCATGCATACAAACTAGACATCCTAGAAGAGATGGACAAATTTGTGGACACATACACCCTCCTAAGACTGAACCAGAAAGAAATTAATTCCTTGAACAGAGCAGTAACAAGCTCTAACATTGGATTAGTAATAAACAGCCTATCAACCAATAAAAGCCCAGGACCAGATAGATTCACAGCCAAATTCTACCAGATGTATAAGTAAGAGCTGGTACCATTCCTAAACATTTCCAAAAATTTGAGGAGGAGGGACTCCTTCCCAAGTCATTCTATGAGACTAACATCATTCTGACACCAAAACCTAGCAGAGACACAATAAAAAAAGAAAACTTCAAGCCAACATCTTTGATGAATATCAAAGCAAAAATCCTCAACAGAATACTTGCAAACTGAATCCAGCAGCACATCAAAATGCTAATCCACCATGATTTAGCAGGCTTCATCCCCAGATACAAGGTTGGTTCAACACAGGCAAATCAATAAATGTGATTCGTATAAACAGAACTAAAGACAAAAACTACAGGATTACCTCAATAGATGCAGAAAAGGCTTTTGGTAAAATTCAACATTCTTTATATAAAAAAACTCCCAATAAACTAGGTATTGAAGGAACGTATCTCAAAACAATAAGAGCCATACATGTAAAACCCACAGCCAACATCGTACTGAATGGGCAACAGCTGAAAACATTCCCCTTAAATACTAGCACAAGACAAGGATGCCCTCTCTCACTGTTCTTATTCCACATGTAATTGGATGTCCAAGCCAGATAAATCAGGCAAGGGAAAGAAATAGAGGGAATCCAAATAGAAAGAGAGGCAGTCAATCTATCTCTGTTTGCAGATGACATGATTCTATATGTACAAACCCCCATAGTTTTGGCCCAAAAGCTCCTTCAGCTGATAAACAACTTCAGCAAAGTTTCAGGATACAAAATGAATGTACAAAAATCCTAAGCATTCCTATACACTAATAAGCCAACAGCCAAATCAGGAACACAATTTGATTCACAACTACCATAAAAAGGATAAAATACCTAGAAATATAGCTAACCAGGAAAGTGAAAGATCTCAAGAATGAGAATTACAAAATGCTATTCAAAGAAATCAGAAAAGACACAAACAATGGAAAAACATCTCATGCCTCAACATCTTTGAAATGGCTATACCAGCCAAAGCAACCTACAGATTCAATGTTATTCCTATCAAACTATTAAGGACATTCTTCACATAACTAGAGAAAACTATTTTAAAATTCATACAGAACCAAAAAAGGGGCCCAAATATCCAAGGCAAAATTAAGCAAAAAGAACAAAGCTGGAGGCATCACATTACCTGACTTCAAACTATACGACAGGGCTACAGTAATCAAAACAGCATAGTACTGGTATAAAAACAGGCACAGAGACCAATGCAAGAGAATAGAAAACCCAGAAATAAAGCCACACATCTATGACCATCTGATTTTCAACAATGCTGACTAAAACAAACAATGGGGAAAATACTTTGTATTCAATAAATGGTACTGGAATAACTGGCTAGCCATATGCAGAAGATCGAAGCTGGACTCTTTCCTTACACCATATACAAACATCAACTCAAAATGGATTAAAGACTTAAATGTAAAACCTGATCCTATAAAAATCCTGGAAGACAACCTAGGCAATAACCATCCTAGACATAGGAACAGGCAAAAACTACATGATGAAGACACCAAAAGGAATTGCAACCAAAGCAAACATTCACAAACTGAATCTAATCAAACTTAAGAGCTCTTCACAGCAAAAAAGAAAAGAAAAAAAAAAAAAAAAAAAAACTATCAACAGAGTAAACAGACAACCTACAGAATGGGAGAAAATATGTGCAAACTATGCATCTGACAAAGGTCTAATATTCATTATCTATAAGAAACTTAAATGTATAAGAGAAAAACAGCTCCATTGAAAATTGGGCAAAAGACTCGAACCCTTCTCAAAAGAAGACACTTTCAGTCAACAAGCATATGAAAAAAGATCAATGTCACTGATCATTAGAGAAATACAAATCAAAACCAAAATGAGATACCATCTCACATAATTTAGAATCGCTGCTATGAAAAAGTCAACAAATAGCAGATGCTTGCAATGTTGCAAAGACAAGGGAACACTTATACACTATTGGTGGGAATATAAACTAGTTCACCAATAGGGTATAAGTGTTGTTGTGGAAAGCAGTATGGCGAGTCCTCAATGAGCCTCAAACAGAACTACCATTCCACTCGCCCTCAAGGAGCTAAAAACAGGACTACCATTCCACCCAGCAATCCTATTACTGGGTATATACCCAGAGGAATATAAATCATTCTAACATAAAGACACATGCACATGAATGTTCATTAATGCACTATTCTCAGTTACAAAGACATGAAATCAACCTAAATGCACACCAACTAGAGACTGGATTTAAAAATGTGTGTAACACCATTAAATGTGTAATACCATTAAATGCTATGCAGCCATCATAAAGAACGAGATCATGTCTTTTAGGGGAAGATGAATAGAGATGGAGGCTATTATTCTTAGGAAACTAACACAGGAACAGAAAACCAAATACCCCATGTTCTCATAAGTGGGAGCTAAATGATGAACACTCATGAACACCAATAAGGGAGTAATGGACTCTGACATCTACCTGGAGGTGGAGTGTGGAATGAGTGAGGAACAGAAAAAAATAACTATTGGCTATTTGGCTTAATACCTGAGTGATAAAATAATCTGTACAACAAACTCCCATGACACAAGTTTACCTATGCAACAAAGCTTCACATTTACCCCCAATCTAAAATAAAAGTTAAAAAAAAACTTGGTGTAGCAATGTAGTGTTATAGTTCATTCATTTATTCATTCAAAAATTATTTCTGGAGAGTCTCCCATGTTCCATGACTTGTTCTGGCCACTGATAATAAAACAAAGAAAGAAAATAAAATACAAAATTGATGTCCCTTATGGAGCTTAAATTCTAGTGGAAATAGAGTATGAATGATAAACAAATGTATAAATAATTTTTAAAGGAATAGAATATACCTGGAAGAAAAAGGAATCAACATTATGGAAAATAGATAGTAAAAATGGAGCATACTACCCTACTACCTTATATGGCATAGCCAAAGAAGGCCTCCCTGATACGGCATTTGAGAATAAATCTAAATGACATAAGTGGGCCAGGAGCATGTGTTGAGGAATTATTTAACAGGCAGAGAGAAGGTCAAGTGCAAGAACACCAAGTCAGGCCAAGCTCAGGGTATCTGACTTATGACCAGGTGGTGAGCATGTCCGGAGCAAAGTCTAGGTGAGTAAGACAGTTACAGCAAAGATGGTCATTCACCAAGACAACTGCCTAGACTACAAAAAGCCTTGCAGACCATATGAAGTCACTGAAAGGTTCTGAGAAGGGGGAGGACATGATTTTACTAAGGTTTTAATAGGATAATGGCTCTGGAGTTACGCTTGGGAGCTTAGCTCCCAAAAGCAAAATGGGGATAGGCATGGCTATTCTCATAAGGGTGTTCAAAAAGTTAAATGAGATACTTCCTAGGAAGTTCTCAGCATGTAGTAAGTCTTTACCAATATAAGCAGTTACTACTGTGGTTGCAATAGTCAGTCATAATAATTTGCTCCCAGAGAACAGAGTTAGGAGATATAATCTGAGGTTCCAAAAGACAAAATAAGATAGGACAGAAATGTATCACTGTTTTGTACCTATTTATCTTAAATCTCAAAGGAAGAAACGAACATGAAAAAAAATGGAAACTGAAAATGCATCATGATTTCTTCAAATTAAGATAATTTCCTTGATATATATTCTTGGAGGATATTTAGCAGGGCATGTTAATCATAGTGCGACCTATGTAATTTACATGTTGGGCTTCAAGAACCAAAATACTCCATACTTGAAGCCAGATATCATTTTCACAAAACTTAAGAAAACGCTGTGTGAGGAAGGTGAATTGGTGGCATGTAATGTTAGAGAACAGACTTTCTGACACCATGGCCTACATAAACTCTTCCTAAAATATTTTGGCCCTATGACTTATGTATTACCCCTGTTAAAGTCACTTACTTTAATTTTCTACATATGTTCCTGCTCTTTAGATTCCTATTTTTCAAACTATGTTTCTCTCATTCTCTCAAAAAGTAATATATCCTCCAATTCACCTCCATTAGGCAGCATTTTCAATTTTCAATAGCTGGCTCCAATTTCTAATTGCACCAATAACTCCTTCACCTCAAGGCTTTTGTACTTCTCTCACTTTAGAACATTTAGTGTTCATATGCATACATTACAAGAAAAGTGATTAGGAGTCACCCTTCCAAAAACAGTCAGTGCCAGGGCTTGTCACAGTAATGGACTCTGAAGTCGCCAATGCAGGTTTTGCCAATGACCTGCTGAGTCACCTTGGGCAAGCTGCCCAACCTCTCTGGGCTGTGCTTTAAAAATGCCGATTGACCTTACAAGGTTCCTGGGAGGAATTACTAATCAACCTGATTGTGAAACAGTCAATATAGGATGCTTTATAAATATTTACTAATATACAATGAGCTCACTGCATCCAAGAGCTGGGAGATTTGCATAATCACAGAAAACTCCGTCTGGACCCCACAATAACAGTCAACATTGTGCCTGAAATGTTTTTTTAAATGTTAAATATTATCAGCATTCTGGGATGATTTCAGTTTCTTATCCTAAGTGAGGAGAATGAATTAGATCAGGGAAGATTTAGCAGTCACTTACCAGTCAAAGAAAACAATGATTCTAGTCCATTAAAATGGCATAACTATACGTGGAAAATAAATTATTATGACACTCATAATAAGGTGTGTGTACAACTGAGCTTCTCATTCAACAAACCAAGTGAACTGAGGACAATATATGACAGATACTGTTTTGGGTACTTTGGATAAATTACTCAATAAAACAAGCAAGGATCCTACTCTTCAGGAGCCTGCATTTTAGCCTAAGAGATGATCAATCCAACCAATATGACTATTGACATTTTCTTGTTTACATAAGTGCTTAGATGAAAACAAAACTGTGTTACAGTGAAAAGTGACAGTACTTTACATTGGATGACCTTGGAAAACCTCTCCTAGCAGATGACATAAGCTGGGAGGCACACGGCTGTGCATTGGAAGCAGAACAAACTACAAGTGTAAATGCCTTTAAGATATATTAGAGGAACCGCAAGAGTCATATGCTTACAGTTCAGAGAGTGATGAATAGAAAGAGACAGGCAATTGCTAGATCATGTATGGCCTTTATTGGAGTATAGGATAAGACATTTGGATTTTATTATGTGTAAAGTAAGAAATCACATGAGGGATTTCAGCAAAGACATGTCGAACCAACAACATTTTTGTGTTTTTTTCTGCTTGTTTTGATTTTTAATGTATTATTTTATTTAAATAGCTTTTGGGGTAAAAGTGATTTTTGATTACATGAATGAATTGGTTACATGGATGCATTTGGTTACATGATGATAGTGGTGAGTGTACCCATCACCGGAGTAGTGTACAACGTACCCAATATGTTGTATTTTTATACCACACCCCCCTTCCATTCTCCCCCTTCTGAGTCTCCAAAGTCCACTATATCACTCTGTATGCCTTTGCTTACCCATAGCTCAGCTCCTACTTCTAAGTGAGAACAAATGGTATTTGGTTTTCCATTCCTGAGTTATTTCACTTAGAATAATGGCTTCCAGAGCTATTCAAGTTGCCACAAAAGATATTATTTCCTTCCTCTTTACAGCCGAATAATTTCTGAGGATGTATATATACCACATTTCCTTTATCCATTCATTAGTCAATGGGCACCTATGTTCGTTCCACGGCTTTGCAACTGTGAATTGGGCTGCAATAAACATATATGTGCAGGTGTCTTTTTCATATAATGACTTTTTTTTCCTTTGGGTACATACCCAGTAGTGGGATTGATGGATTGAATGGTAGATTTAGTTTTAGTGAAGGAATCTCCATACTGTTTTCCACAGAGGTTGTACTAATTTCCAGTCCCACCAGCAGTGTATAAGCGTTCCTACACCAACATCTTTTGTTTTTTTGACTTTTTAATGATGGCCATTCTTGCAGGAGTTGGAAAAGTTAAATGAGATACTCCCTAGGAAGTTCTCAGCATGTAGTAAGCCTTTACCAATATAAGCAGTTACTACTGTGGTTGCAATGGTTAGTCATAATAATTTGCTGGATATACACCATACACCAAAAGATAATGGCAGGAGTAAGGTAGTATCCCACTGTGGCTGTAATTTGCATTTCCCTGATGATTAGTGACATTGAGCATTTTTTTCATATGTTTGTTGGCTATGTGGCTATCTTCTTTTGAGAAATGTCTATTTAGGCCATTTCCCCATTCTTCGATGGGATTATTTCTGACAACATTTTTGAAGGATAATTGTGGCTGTTGAACAAAATATATAGAGTGACAGAAGTAGAAAAGTTGGGAGTGACATTGATGGCTTAGACTAGGGACTTAGGCTAGGAGTCATTTCTGGGCATTATTTTTCTGTTAGGAATATAGGCTATGATCAGTTATCATTTGCCTCAAAATAGAGTCATTTATAATTATTTTTATTTATAAATCAAAATAATTTCCATTTATTATTTTCTAGTTATAACTTTCAATATTTCTTCAATTTAAGCTCTTCTTCAAGAATAATCCTGATTCAGTGCCTGAACGTTCCTTTTCACTTAGAACCAGGCAATTCCTGAAGCATGCTGGTTAAAGATATACTGTAAGGAATGCAGCTTCTCTGACATTGAGGGTGCGGTTTTTATAATCAACATGAATAATTCAGCAGTGCATTATTTGTGCTTTATTATCGTTTACTTCAACTTGAACTGTAGTTAGAAGTTATGGACATTTTTTTTTAATCAGCAGAAGCTCATCCATCACTCTGCATCCCTTGCATCTACCAGGTTATAAAATTCGCTATGTATAGCAACAATTGCGATGTGAAATGAGAATCAGTATTTTGTTCCTCTGACATCTAACCTTAGGTCAAGCACAGGATCTAGAGATGGATTTTTACAGGAAGTGAAATGAAAGCACATTGCTGAAGATTAATGCCAGTCTGGGTTCCCAAGGGAATGCCCTCTCTGGCTACTTCCCAGAAGCAAAATGATCAATAAAGTGGATTGTGTGTCAAATCTATGCAGAGCGGTGGCAGTGGAATGATGGACAGGATGCCCAAGTGATCTGGCGTCAGAGTGCATGAGCCTAATTTTCGCAAAATGAGTTAAGATCTCCTAAAATCCTGTTCAGAGATTGTTTGGGAAAGAAGTCTCCAGGACTCATTACTTAATTTGTTCAGTCTTCAGCTCTTTATTTTATCATTTATGTGGTTAGCTCTGCTCTAAACTTCTTTCCCACATCTCAATATAACTTCTGTGTCTCTTGCAAATACTACCAACATGAACAGCAACTTTAATCAGTCTTTCTCTTCTGATAACTAAAGATGTGGCATTTTCATGTCATTAAGAGGTTTTTCCAGGGTAAGCTTCTGGAGGACAAAGACTGTGCCTGTACTGTTTCCTTTACAAAGTGCCTAGCATTGAGTCTTTACTAATTAGACATTTACCTAATGATTCTGATAATTATAAGGCTAATGAGAATCACTGGCTATTTTTAGATTGAAAAACATTTCAACTCTTTTGAGTTTTAAACTGTTTGAAAATCTTTAGGGAGAACTTTTCTTTTGCCACAGCTTGATTTTTACACAAATTATGAATAATAAAAAAATCTTCTTAAAAATTCAGGGATCAAACTCAGTCTGGTTAATGGGTTGTAAGAGAAAATTCAAGTGTCAGTCTACTTTTGAAAAAACAGAACTCTATTTAAAGAATAAAGTGGGGATGGGCACAATGGCTCATGCCTGTATTCCTAGCACTTTGGGAGGTCAAAGAGGGAGGATTGTTTGAGGCTAGCAGTATCTATAAAATTTAAAAAAAAAAATAGTTGGGTGTGGTGGCACATGCCTAGTAGTCCCAGTTTCTCAGTGAGTTATGGCTGTGTCACTGCACTTAAGTCAGGTGACAGAGCGAATCCCTGTGTCAAAACAAGACAAAACTAAGTATAAGTCAAGTAAAACACATGGGTATTGTTTAGTGACAGGTGGGAAATAAAATAAATATTTGATGTATAGATCTAAGATTTGTGGGATTAGAATTCTAGATTAGGACTTGGGAAGATGCAGGTCCTGGCAGAGCCCAGTCCCCTGGGAAGCCACGCTCAGAGTACAACTTCAGTGAGCAATTACTCCTAAGGATGAATCACCTTCAAAATGCAGAACCGTGTTCTGGTTCTGTGGTGCAGAGAAGAGAGGCAATGGGAGGAGACACGCCACAGAAAAGCAGGAAGATTCTCCCATAATGCCTGGCAGGGTTCTCTCAAAGACATACCCTGGTAGACATACCCTCACAGACATACTCTCTTACAAACATACTCATCCAGGCATGCTCGCAGACATATCCTCACAGACACGCCCTCAGAGACATGCTCATCCAGGCATGCTCTCACAGACATGCTTGCACATACTCTTACAAACATCCTTGTCCAGACATGCCCTCACAGACATGCCGTCACAGACACGCCCTCACAGACATGCCCTCAGGCATGCTCTCACAGACAGGCCCTCACAGACATACACTCTTGCAAACATGCTCTTCCAGACGTGCTCTCACAGACATGCTCTTACAGACACTCACAGAAATGCTCTTACAGATATACTGTCCTACTTTCCAGAGGGTGTGACCAACCCTCAGAGCAGTAAGGAGGGTTCCAAATGTCAATTTGTCTGACTCCAAAATCCTCCTCCTACTCATAGTCTCTACCAGATACTATCTCTCTAACGTACAATCCAAGAATGAATGAATATTGCTGGTTTTTCTACTTCTTAACTCCTAGTCTATGAATGTCTCCATGTATGAATGGGTAGGTCATATATGACTTCAGGTCTGTCTTTTTAGCAAGGTAGTAAATTTTTATGAGCAGACCAAGAGCAGACAAGTTTTTTTTTTTTTTTTTTTTTTTTTTCCTGAGACGGAGTTTCACTCTTGTTGCCCAGGGTAGAGTGCAGTGGCGCAATCTGGGTTCACTGCAACCTCCGCCTCCTGGGTTCAGGTGATTCTCCTGCCCCAGCCACCTGAGTAGCTGAGATTACAGGTGCCCACTACCACACCCTGCTAATTTTTTTGTATTTTTAGTAGAGACAGGGTTTCACCATGTTGGCCAGGCTTGGTCTCCAACTCCCAACCTCAGGTAATCCACCCGCCTCAGCCTCCCTAAGTGCTGGGGTTACAGGTGTGAGCCACTGGGCCTGGTCTTGTTTATTATTATTATTTTTTAAGATCCAGATACTACAATCAATATTTCCAAACTGAAAAATTCTCTCACCTTGCCACTGTTTCTCAGCTGGGGTACCACTGTCTTCTGGGGGACTCCTTGTGGGAGGTTATAAACTTGTCATAATAATTAGGGATATATACCATAGGGGGCTTGGGGATATGCTATGTTCTGAATACTTGTGTTCCCCCTAAAGTTAGTATGTTGGAACCTAATTACCAATATAATGAATGATATTAGAACCTGGAGACCATGGGGAGGTGATTAGGTTATGAGGACAGAGACCTCACCAATGGGATTAGCACCCATATTAAGGGGCTGCCTTGCCCCTTTCTGCCATATGAGGACTAAAAGGTGCCATCTACGAACCACAAAAGGGGCCTTTGCCAGACACTGCATCTGCCAGTGGCTTGATCTCGAACTTCTCAGCCTCCAAAACTGAGAAATAAATGTTTTTTTATAAACTACCTAGTTTATACATATATATGTATAGCAGCCAGAACGGACTAAGATAGGAAGTTGATGTCGTCACACATAATTTTTATATGTCCCTCTAGGTTTTTGTGTAACTGGGAAAACATCTCTAGAAACAAATTCTATTTTACATATAAAATTCTTTAGATTTTTTTTTTTTTGCAGTTTTTACACATACTAAAATTTACAGAATATGACTCTCATGTAAGTGAGGGAATACTGAATTCTTTTTTTTTTCCCATTTATTTATTTTATTGCATTTTAGGTTTTGGGGTACATGTGAAGAACATGCAAAATTGTTGCGTAGGTACACAAGTGGCTGTGTGATTTGCTGTCTTCCTCCCCATCACCTACATCTGGCATTTCTCCCCTTGCTATCTCTCCCTAGCTCCCCACCCCCCACCATCCCTCCCCTATTTCCCCCCAACTGACCCAAGTGTGTAGTGCTCCCCTCCCTGTGTCCATGTGTTCTCATTGTTCAACACCCGCCTATGAGTGAGAACATGCAGTATTTGATCTTCTGCTCTTCTGTCAGTTTGCTGAGAATGATGGTTTCCAGGTTCATCCATGTCCCTACAAAGGACCCAAACTCATCGTTTTTGATAGCTGCATAATATTCCATGGTGTATATGTGCCACATTTTCCCTATCCAGTCTATCGTGGGTGGGCATTTGGGTTGAATTCTTTTTTAAAAAATTTCAGCGATAGCTTTATCAAGAGTAGCTATGGTGAGCATGACATTTATGAAAGTCACATAATTGATGACCACACTGCTCATGGAACTTGCCAACCCTACTAGCTTGTATCAGTCTTCACAGCTCTTCTGACTTTATTACTTTCGGCGGTATAATGTCTAAACACTCATATACTAAAATACCTTTTTAATCCATTCAGTTATTACATTTTACACTCCTTTTATCTCTACATTGTATTACAGGTAGGGGATTATTTTGTTATTTTTAATCACATGTGTAGGTGAGTGTAAGGAAGCAGAATTTTCCCTCCTCCTCCCCTAAAGATGTTCTTCCCTAATGAATAGGTTAGATTACATGACAAAAGGGACTTTGTAGATACAAGTGTGGTTACGTATCAGTTGTCCTTAAAATCAGATTATCCTGGATTATCCAGGCAGACCTGATAGACTCTCATGTGCTCCTGAAGGCAGAAACAAAAGAGAGATTTAAAGTTTGAGAAGGACACCCTCTGCCATTCCTGAAGATGGAGAGGACCAGGTGAGGACAGCTGTGGGTAGTGTGCAGGAGCAGAGAACAGGCCTTAACCGACAGCTAGCAAAGGCACAGTGAACCCAGACCTATAGCGTTTGGACCTGGATGAGCACAAAAGAAAATGCTTCCCCAGAACCCCCAGATGGGAGCCCAGCTAGCTGATACCCTAAGCAGTGTGCAAGCTGAGTTCATCTGGACTTGTGATCTACAGAATTGTGTTGGGGGGAAGTAGGAGAGGGACAGCACAGTGTGGGGGGAATTGGGGAGAGATAGCATGCAGAGAAATGCCAGATATAGGTGAAGGGGAGGAAGGCAGCAAATCACACTGCCATGTGTGTAGCTATGCAACAATCTTGCATGTTCTTCACATGTACCCCAAAACCTAAAATGCAATTTATACACACACACACACACACACACACACACACACACATATACATGGATGCACTTTTAAGATGCTAAATTTATGGTAATTTGTTAGGAAGCAATAGAAAGCTAATACAGTTTCATGTAAGACATTAGTTCCTTTAAAGCTAATAATGGGCTGGGCGCAGTGGCTCACGCTTGTAATCCCAGAACTTTGGGAGGCCAAGGTGGGTGGATCACGAGGTTAAGAGATCAAGACCATCCTGGTCAACATGGTGAAACCCTGTCTCTACTAAAAATACAAAAAATTAGCTGGACATGGTGGCGTGTGCCTGTAATCCCAGCTACTCGGGAGGCTGAGGCAGAAGAATTGCCTGAACCCAGGAGGTGGAGGTTGCGGTGAGCCGAGATCGCGCCATTGCACTCCAGCCTGGGTAACAAGAGCGAAACTCTGCCTCAAAAAAAAAAAAAAAAAAAGCTAAGGTGGTTGGTGGCTGGAATGTGAAGTGTTCACAGTATCATTATTTGGAACCTGGGACAGATATTGATCAAGCTCCAGTAACAGTTCAAAATGAAGTCTTTAGGTATGAGAGTTTCATTTTACTTGTTGAATAAGCATACTCTGTTCTTCCCGATAGTCAAAGGTATAATAAGAATCGTTATACTTTGTCTTATTACATTTAAAGATATTATGAAATAAAGACTAACTTTGGTGCTAAAAAAAACTACAAAATCATTTTTTTGTGTTAAAAGAAAAAAATACCTGTGAACATATTTAGGAAAACAAGATTTTTCAGTTGAAGAGTTCCTAAATATGTTACTGAAAGGCATTAATGGGCCAACTTTCTAAAAGACATTCTCACATTTATGGATCGAGGAGAAGAATGGAGTCTTAAAAAATTCAGATTCATGGGTTTCTTCCCGAAAGCTACTAAGTCAACAGGTCCTGGAAGTGCTCAGAAATCTATAGTTTAATAAGCTTTCTAGAATTAGTTCAATCTACTTTGAGAAAAGGTTTAGGTAAGGGAATTATATGAAGAATGTTTGAAACTCCGTAGGACAAACAAATAAGCTAAAAAAATAACAACGAAGTAGAGGAGAAATGGAACAAAAATAGCAGTATAACTTTTTGTGCAAACTCAGCGACTACCCTAGGAAACAAGCAGTAGGCCCAGTTTCAACAACAGAATAAATCCCTTCAAAAGGCATGACAACAAGCAATTGCTTTTGAACAGAAAAGCTAAGCAGTCCAGCAAAATGACTTTGGGCTTTAGGGACAGCTAGACCTTCATTAACATCCTTCCTGGTTCACTCACAAGGTAATGACAGGAATTTTCTCCATCTTTTTCAGTTTTAGTGTCTTCCTCTGCAAAAGAGGAACAACAGTGCCTAATCCCTAGGTAAGTGTTGAAAATGAAAACTATCATAATTTTAGCAAACTGTAGCTATTTAATAAACATCTATTCTTTTGTTTGCTCTCTGTTAGAAACGAAGGCTCCAAAATATATTCCAAATTGACTAATCCCACTCTTGGTCTTTAACCTTTTTAGAGAAAAAGGCTTGTATCCCATTATTTTTTTTAAAGGCCAGAAAAGGAAATTCATTAACATCTCTTAGTCATTTGTTCCAGTAACATCACTTATACCAGAAATGCCTTCTTCAAATCCCACCTAATAAAACTCGAACCTATTATCTATCTGCAGCATGTACTCATGAAAAAAAGAAATTAAAATGAGACAGCTAATGTTGCTACAGACCAACGGGCTTAGCAGCAAGAGCTGAGAAGATTCAAATTTGTTGCCACCTTACTAAGCCACCATTTTTAGAATAGATTTCTTACCCAGTATCCTATTTATCCCATGAACTGGTAATAATTATGGTAACAATCCCCCTTTCACATGCTTGCATTCATTCAACCAAGATGTACTGAACATTCTATTGTATCCCATAGGCCCTGTAAAATACTGTGGGCATGGAAATGAATACAAATTTGTTGGTGCTTCCTAGGATCTCTGAGGGCAAGCTTAGCTAAAGTGAAATCTAAGTTACTACCTCTTTCAGATGCTCCATGGAGGCAATAAATACCTAAGTTCTCTGCCTCTGGATTTAGTACAGTTGCTTCTGAGTTATTTGTCGTCATTCTCAGCTTCACCAAGATACCTGCAGAATGAACTGCAATTCCCCTGGTTCTACCATTATATTGTGAATCTGAACATACTACTGGGAATATGATCTACCCGGGGGTGTCCAATCTTTTGGCTTCCCTAGGCGACACTGGAAGAAGAACTGTTTTGGGTCACACGTAAAATACACTAACACTAATGACAGCTGATGAACTTAAAAAAATCACAAAGAAACTCATGTTTTAAGAAAGTTTATGAGTTTGCATTGGAGCATTCAAAGCCATTCTGGGTTGTGAGTTAGACAAGCCTGGTCTAGATCAACATTTGGCAAACTTTTTTCTGTAAAGGTCCAGGGTCTTGGACCTTTGGTTTTGTGGGTTATAGGGTCTCATTTGTAATTTTTCAACTCTCCCATTGTAGCATGAATGCAGCCATGGGCAATATATAAACAGACAGATGTGGCTGTGTTCCAATAAAAAATTATTTCTAATCAGGTTGTAGGCAGAATTTGGCTGTTGTTGACCCTGGTCTAGATACTTTAGCCTAAAATTCCTAGTTGCTGACTTTTAGCCTTTTAACCTGTGATTAGAGGCACACACACTCACATATACACAGTCTATTTGTGTGGAGGGGGAACAAAAACACAAACACAAAAACAAAACAGTGGTTGTCCTGACAGGAATTCACTAGAGAATTTTAGTAAGAAGGGGATTAACTACAAATTACACCATATGGAGATGCAGTGTATCTGGATTGGACTGGATTGGAGCTCTGGACTAAACAACCTCCTGATGATGGTTGAGATGGAACACTGAATGGCTTCATTTAAAAAACACACAAAAAAACCCAGCAACATTTTATCTACAAAAGCCATATGATTGCAGAGATAATTGTCGAAAGACCTGAAGAGGTTCTACAGAAGGAGCCCTGGCATCTTTGGAAGATATCCACCCAGTATGTTTTCCTCACCATTTGTGGAAAGGCACTGACATTTCAGAGTAAGATGTTCAATTTGATTTTATTTTAGAAGAGCCACTTGTAGCCAACCTGAGATACATGTATGATCAATATAAGCATGTTGTAAGCCTTCAGAGTGCTTCTGAATGACAGGTGAGATTGATAAGTTTAGAATATATTGTCAGGAATTTTTATAACATCTTCAGGTTTGTTTTTTCTTAACCCTTTGATTTTGCAGATTCTATGCCATGCTCAAAGATTGAATGGGGGACATAGGAACTACGGTGCAAAACCATTTAAACATCTAATTAGCAAATCTATTAATCAATGGTCCTGGTTGTATATCTATTGCCAGCTCTACTCATTTCTTTGACTTAAGCTTCTCTGACTCACCAGGAAAAAGAAAATGATGATGTTTCTGACCTTGCACAGGTGAGATGACCTTTCATACAGTGTCGCAGCAGGAAGAAGCTGGCCTGTTCACTATTTTTATATATTGGCATCTACAATCCAGCACAGAGTCTTGCTCAACATTCATAAAGCACCCATAGCTGGAGTTCCGAGCCAAGAGACTGCTATTTTCTTTGCTGAGAATATAAGTCATATCTCAAGCCATAACATGTATCTACAACCCTGCTTCCTCTCCCTAAACCTGTAAGCTACTCAGCACCTAGGAAAGTTTCCGTAACTTACTCTGTCCTCTCTTATTTCCTCTCTTCCTTTCTTCTCCTTTTCTTTCTCTTATTCTAAGCAAATTTATGGCACTGTGAGACTTGAAGCTCTTGGATTCCACTGATATGAAAATGTAAGCATTAAATTCCTTTTTACAAGATTTTGAATAGTCTAGCCACAGCCTATTGTAGAAAAAACTTCCTCTCAAATAGAGTGCTAAGATAATGTAAGATTATCTAAGCTATAACCACCTTTCTCTGGAAGCATCAAAGATTGTCTTTTGTATTATATTCAGGAAAAGCCTTCCTTCTCAGCAGATGAGGCACCTTAACCTTCATATTCTATTTCTTTTTCTTTTAAATTTATGGACACCATTTAGGAAGATTTCAATTCCCATTAATAATATGTGCAATTGATCTACACTTAAGAGAATTTAATCATGTCTTGGTGACAAATTTAGCTTAAAGCAGAGCTTCACTTAGGACTTCCAAGTAAATTTCCATTGAAAAGGTCAGTTTCTAACATTTGTCAGTTAAAGCCCATACCAGACAAATTAAATTTTCCTCCACTTGTCTGCAGCATGAACACTTTCAATGCTGAATATCACCAGTGGTTGTCAATTAGGAAAACTGTCACCCTGTCCAAAAAAATCATAATTGAGAATATTTTAAAAGAAGATCTGAATATTTATCAAAGAGTTAGAATATTTTTTTCTTACTAAAAAGTAGTCTATCTCATGGTGACAATGAAAAAACAAAACACTATCTTACTGGATGCTCAAAAATAAGTTCAATGGTATAAGTATGTGAACATCTATTACCAAGGAAAGAAGTCAGGGTAGGGCCTCATCCTTTACTGCAACTTAAGAGTTTCACTGGGATACAAAAGCACCTGGGCAATTAGAAATTAACATGTAATCATCTAGGATAAAGCTTGATAAAATCATGGATCCCTTATTACACTAAAGACAGTATGATTTTGGGTAGCAGACAATCTATGTTGTTTAGAATTTTTGCACAAGGCTTTATAAAACAAGAGGGATATTGTAAATAGCCAATTTAGACAGAGGCTAAGATAGAGCTACAGCAATTGTATAATTTTTTTCCTCTTGCTTCTCTATATTTTCTGATTTTCAACAGTATGTATGAATTTTTTATTAGAAATATAATAAAGTTTTTAAGGAGAAAGCGGGGTATACTTGAAAAAAAGGGAAATAAAAAATTAGTTTTCAATTTCCTCTAGTCAGCCACAGATCAAATAGAACTGGATTTTCTGGTTTCTCTCCTTTTTGGATATCAATTATTGAATGCTTCATAATTTCCCCTGAAGAAAAGAATTCATGGCCAAACATCTAAAAATGACTTTTGCCCATGAGGTCAGCAGTAAAGGAAAGAGATTTGGCAGGTCTTACAAGAACCCTTCTTTCACTGTTGCAGCAAATCTGAGCAACTAACAAGGTTATCTGGAGGACAGTGAAGAAACAGACAGCCTCAGAGTAGGGGAAGCAAGGATACTCATTGTATAATTTACATGCTTATCTTCTACTATAGTGGAAGAAAGGTAATGGTAGCCATGTGACATGGTGTGGTTGTGTCCCCACCCAAATCACATCTTGAATTGAAGCTCCCATAATTTGTACATCTTATGGAAGGCACCGGGTGGGAGATAACTGAACTATAGGAATGATTTCCAGCATACTGTTCTGGTGGTAGTGAATAAGTCTCACAAGATCTGATGGTTTTATAAGGGGAAACCTCCTTTGCTTGGCTCTCATTCCCTTTTTGCCTGTCACCATGTAAGACATGCATTTCACCCTCCCCCAAGATTGTGAGGTCTCTCTAGCCATGTGGAACTGGGAGTCCACTGAACCTTTCTCTTGGCCAGGGATGCTAGCTTACAACTGTAATCCCAGCACTTTGGGAGGCCAAGGCAGGCGGATCACCTGAGATCAGGAGTTCGAGACCAGCCCGGACAACATGGCAAAACCCTGTCTCTACTAAAAGTACAAAAATTAGCCAGGCGTGATGGCAGTTGCCTGTAATCCCAGCTACTCAGGAGGCTGAAAGCAGGAGAACTGCTTGAATCCGGGAGGCGGAAGTTGCAGTGGGCCGAGATCATGCCACTGCACTCTAGCCTGGGCAACAAGAGCGAGACTTCATCTGGGAAAACAAACAAACAAAAAACCTCTTTTTCATTATAGAATAACCAGTCTTGAGTTTCTCTTCATCAGCAGCATGAAATTGGACTAATATACCATGCTGGATTATTTCCTATGTTTTTTTCTGGATATTTTATTAGTAATTCTTAGAGTCAAACATCACACACACACAAACACACACACTCTCACACTCTGTCATTGAGGTTGAGTGACAAAGCTCCCAAGATCATAGAGGAGGCTGTCTTTTCCAAGTACCCTGTGATTACTATCGATCTGTTCGATGCATTGCAACTCAACCTTACCAGGCTGGTCATGAAAGAAGGATGGATGTTATCAAAGATCCTGAATCCTACTCTGCAGCGACCACTCATTGAAAGTAAACTAAATGTACCAACATTCAGGCATACAGAAAGATTATGCAGCGGATCCATTCCTCTTCTAGAATCTAGAACGTATAATGCCATAAAGTTCAGATAAATTTAAGTAGAAGCTTCTACTGTGAAAGTATAATATGGAAGCTCAAATGTATTAGACTAAACAAATAACTTAGCAAAGCAAAGGCTGGAGTAGCTGTCTTCAACAATCAGCAGTTATTTATTAAACTATCATGTGCCCAGGACTATGCCAGGCACTAAGCACAGAATGTTTAGAAAAAGATGACCAGGGACCTAGAGACTGTGACCTTCAAAATATAATGGTCTGACAAATGAGAGTCAATGGCTTCTGAAACAAAGTAGAAATATCAATTACAAGAGATCCTATCAACAGATTCACAAATGCCAAGAAAGTACCAATGAAAGCACATATCAATCACATGAGACAGTATTAATGTATTATTACTAATTAATATTAATATTGTTTAACAACTGGCCATGATTGCACTATTTTAATACATTTAATAACATTCAACAAAGTGTTAGAACTAAGCAATTATTGACATATTTAAATGAAAATTATATTTAAAAATGTTAATTTACACTATTTTGAAGTAATATTACTATTTGAACTTAATAATGCACATCACCTTTATAGAATTTTGGTTTAAAAAATAGAGATCAAGGTGGCAAAATCATGCCTGACATTCAGTAATCTTAGATGGATTAGAGAGTTATTCAAAAATGAAAAATGTTATTACTTTGGCACAGGGACTATAAGTTTAAATATAACCTCAGGAGGCTGAGGCAGGGTAATTGCTAGAACCCAGGAGGTGGAGGTTGCAGTGAGATGAGATCGAGCCACTGTACTCCAACCTACACGAAGGAGCGAGACTCCATCTCATAAATAAATAAATAAATAAATATAACCTCCCAATAAAGAAGCACATATAAAGTGCTTCGAAAACAGAAGACTTTCAATAAGTGGTAATTATTAGCAGAAGACAAATAATTAGTTGAAAGCATACCCATACACTGACAGTTACAGAATCACCCTTAAAAGGATGTAGTATTGAACACTTCGGAGATTTGCTTTCTTAAACTATATTCTATAATGTTTACATGACTATATTTTTCATTACAAATGCATTGTTTTCTAACATGTGGGCAATTTATTGATATAAACCATATTCAGTATTCTTTCTTTTACATATAGATACACTCTAACTGAAGATAGAGAGGCTATGTAGACAAGCTGCAAACTGCATGCTTGCCTGGACAGGTTTTCACGCTTCCCTCTATCACTGACTTATTGTATAACATGAAGCAAATTCCCAACTCCCTGGGCCTTAGTCTTGCCAACTATAAATGGGGACAGTGCTGGATTTTCTCTGCAATCCATGGTGTCATGCGGATAAGTGAAAAATAATCTGAGAATGTTCTTTGGGTTTTTATAGAAAATATGAAACTATTTTTCCATTCTTCAGAAGCTGATTTGAGGTAATAGTTTATAGAATAGATGGAAAAGAAAAAAAAGTAACCTATTATTGGCCAAATAAAGAAGTTAAGTCTCAGGCCTTCCAACTTCATAGTCTCCTTTGTAAGATCAAACCAACCAACGCTGCTGAACAATTGGAAGGTATTTGGTGCTGACACCTGTACATTAAGGAGGTGAGTGCCTTTAAAATAGTTTTCATGGTAGAAGTCGCACTGGAAAGTAAGAAAATATCAAGACTATCAGCAACATATGAAAAAGAACCATGACAGCCCTGTTTACTATAAAAGTAGGGTCAGTATTTTGCTAAGTACCTGAAAACCATAGATGACCAATAAATATTTCTTGAAAAAAAGTCTTTAATCCTGGTTTTACTAATGCAAAATCAATTAGGCTTGGTGACATTACATAAAACGAGGGTGGTGATAATGCACATTGTTGGCTTCACAAGTTTCTATTCCATGACCAATTTAAGTGTCACTTCAGTGACCACCTCAAATGGAAATAACCTACTCTCCAACTGGACTGAATATCCTATTTGCATAAGACAAATATACCCAACAATGCAAAGCATGAAACGATAGCTTATCTCCTCAAATAGATTATAAGCTGGTAAGAGTGGGAGAATCTATGTCCTAGACCTTGCCCCAAGCATTGTGCCAGCCACTGCAGGAATGGAACAGAGCTTACACTGGAGAAATTAATTAACCACAGATGTGAATGAATCTGTAAAATTTGAAAGTATTTAAAATCACAAAGTGCAGTTTTAGAAAGGTTTATGTGACACAACAATAGTACTGGGAATAAAGATGTGAAAAACATCAAGGTCATTCCAATAAACCCTTTTTTTAATAGGAGGTGAAAAAATTTTTAAGAAAGAATACTTTGTGTTATGTATTCAGAGATTAGAAATAATTTTCTATAGGTTCAGAGAATTATGGGGAAAGGCAAGTTGTTACTTTTTGAGATACTTAGGTTGAGTATCCTCTTCTCTGGTTCCCCAGGCAGCCAAAAGCTTGGCAGAAAGCCCAATCTCCTTGCCTCACGACATTTAGTGCCCTAATGGACAGACAACCCAGCCACTGCTCCTGCCAACTGTCTTCAGCACAGCACTGAGGAACCAAGGAAAACAGACAGGAGCTGTAGAGCCTTACCACTCCAAATGTGTTCCACTAACCCGCCACAATGGTGTCACTTGAGAGCTCTTTAGGAGTATGGAATCTCACACCATATACCATCGATAATGAAAGAGAGCCCCAGGTAATTTGTGTGTCCATTAAGGCATAAAAAGCACTGCCCTAGACCTAGCTTGATATTAGAACATCCTGCTGTTCTGAAGACTTGACACTACCGTTTCTCAAAGTGTGAGAGGCAATGGAACAATTTTCTAGGGTAAATTATCTGGGGTGTTTGTAAAAATACAGACTTCTGGGCTCTACCACATACCTACTGAAGTTACCGGGATGGCAAGCAGAAATCTGCATTTTAAATAATCACTCAAGGTGATTCTGATGCACAATTAATTCTGTGCACTACTCTTCCTTGGAGACTGAAGACCCTTGGCTATTTCCCTCCCATTTCCCTCTCTCACTTGAAATTCTGACATTTCAGGTTATCTTTCTCTTCCTCTCCCCACTTACCATTTACAAACATGGAACCTTTTTTTCTATCTCTAAATCATCTGGGGATTGTTTTCCTCTAATAAAATGACTACACTCTTGATTAAGGAATGTGATAAGCCTGCCATCAATTACCTCAATTGATCTGACATCCTGATTAGACCTAGAAGGGGAAAATTTCCTCAGTGGAGCCTTATTAAAAAGGGGAAAGCAAAACAAAGGTCTATGTAATTAAAATGTGATTGCTGGCAATGAGTATGTAAAATCAGCCCTGAGAGGTATTAGTGATGAGAAAACTTCTCTAAATGACTTCTTAGGAAGACAAAGGAACACAAACTGGTCAAATAAATCAGAGGGCTACTGGGGAGAATGCTGAACAGAAACATAAGGGGCTATTCTCAATTCTTAAGTTACCAGAAGTTTTGAAATTAACAAATCCACTCTTGGCTTAAGGTGTAGAGAGCCCTAACACTGGCCCAATTTGTACCTCTATGAACCCAAGTAGAATGGCAGTTACTGGCACCATTTGTGTTTTTACATACATACACACACACACACACACACACACACACACACACACACACACACAGAGTTGTTTTTTTGTTTTTGGTTTTGTTTTTCCTGAAAAATCATACTAAAAGTAGAAGCTTGGGACCACATCTCAATAGGAATTGAATAAATTATCCTAGGAAGGAGGGTTAGTTCGGAGCATCAGTTTTGCTTTATAGCAACCATGACTGCTCCAGCAAAAAGAGCAGCACTCAACATGTGTTCCTGATTCAAGGATAATTCCTCTAGTAGTATTTATGATACATTTTCTTCTCTGACTCACTCTTAGTGGAACATATCTTCTGAATTTATCCCATACTTGAGTAACCTCCAGGCCTTCAAGAACAGGAAAACAAGGGTTCCTGTATTACTTTACATAACAAAAATACCTAGGTCCTAAGAGTGCTAGGAAACAGAATATTATTAGTTAGGATGAACTGTCACACTGGAGTGCTTGATTAAATTAATCAAGCTGATGATTGGTCTGGAGGGGATAGGTAGCTGTTTTCATAATGCACCTAGTATATTGTGCTATTAACCAGTGGCCCCTTAGAAATCTGAAAAAAAATATATCTTTATATGAAGAAGTTAACAAAAAGTTGTAGAGTGATCAGAATGAAAGAAAATGCCTCTTGTACAGTAGAGATCAGGTAGGTATCAAATATATGAATGAGTGGATAGATTTCAGTTTCCTGTTCTCTTGACCTGTATCAAGATAATAAAGTAATTAGAAATTTCAATTGGATTTTTTTTTTTTGAGACAAGACCTTCCTCTGTTGCCCTGGCTGAAGCGCAGTGGCATCACCATAGCTCACTATAACCTTGAATTCCTGGGCTCAAGTGATCCTCCCACTTTGGCCTTCCAAGTCACTGAGATTACAGGCATAAGCCACGGCACCCTACCAGGGATCTTCTTTAAACTAAGTATGATGATCCTCTTTGACAATTACACAGAATAAAGATTAAAACAGACCAAACGGAATCAACATCAAAGAAGATTTTTGTCTTAATTTAGGTCTTCAACTAAACCAATCCATTTTTTTAATGGATGTTAAAGACATACAGGAGCATTAACAGATCTGTAGTCTTACTTGACAATCTACTACTCCCATGCCTAAATCACTTAAGAGATGTACTGTGCTTTCATTTTCTATGAGGGTCCAGAGCTGGGGAGCAGGAGATAAACCATTCCTTCTACTAACACAGCATTCTAAATTGAGTATACATCAAAATGGCCTTAATTCTGACGGATTCACTCCAAATGTAACATTCTATTGCAGACTACATTTGCATGTGACCCTGAATATGCTTCAAACCAAGCGTTCTCCATCTCAGAGGAAAGGTTCCTGGCATTTTATAACCTACATGAGTTTGCTACTAGGCTGATCTGCAGATGTGAAATTGAATGAAATGGATCAAGATTTCCCCTAAAACTGAATCAACTGGGAACATGTGTCAACAAGTCACCAACACTCCTTGGTGACCCTCGAGTTAAACAACAGTTCAAACAGGATTGCAACTGCAATCTACTTCTCTTATTTGTAAACAACCTTTTATCCTAAGTCACCTGGAGATTGACTTAGTATAAACAGATGTCACCATTTACCCACTTCAAATAGTATCTGGACAATGCCCTCCATCACAGCATATTAGCTGGAAAGCTCAGCGACTGTAATTTTTATGCTCCACAGAACACCTAGCGCATTTCACTCTGTGCAAGCACTTGCCAAACATTTTCACAGTTCAAAGTTGTAAATTTGAATAACAAAGTTGTACATACATAAGTTGGGACTTTACCAAGACCCATGATTTATCCAACCATTTATTCATTCATTTATACATTCATTCTACTTATTTCACAATTTTTCATGGAGTCTCCTTTAGACAAGGTGTAAATATGAATGAGGATAGTTCAGCCCTTCCAGAGTTCATGGTGTATAGTATTACTGGCCAAATAAAGAAGTCAAGTCTTCAGCCTTCTTATTTCTACAAGTCTCCTGATAAATTAAACTCCATTTACCAAAATACATTATCTAAGAACTCCACATTTCAAATGAAAATTTTTAACTGTCTTTTTTATAGTGTCTAAAACTCACTCAATAAAATCATAGGGAAAAAAAAAAAGGCATTTTGAAAACTTTTTTTTTTTTTTGAGATGAAGTTTCGCTGTTGTTGTCCTGGCTGGAGTGCAATACAATGGCATGGTCTTGGCTCACTGCCACCTCCACTTCCCAGGTTCAAGCAATTCTCCTGCCTCAGCCTCCCAAGTAGCTGGGATTATAGGTCCCTACCACCACGCCTGGCTAATTTTTTGTATTTTGTTTTAGTAGAGACAGGGTTTCATCATGTTGACCAGGCTGTTCTTGAACTCCTGACCTCAGGTGATCCACCCACCTCGGCCTCCTAAATTGCTGGGATTACAGGCAGGAGCCACCAGGCCCGGCCTTGAAAACTTTTATCAATTGCCATTCCCCTATCATCCTCCAAGCACAGGGCTTTTGGTCACCTTCAAATACTTTCAAAAATAATAATGGATGAAGCCAACAAAAGGAATGAGAAACATTTGTTTTGATCTAAAATATTCAATTTAGCTCAGATTTTGTAACAACACATACATTTAACTATATTTAATTGTTTTTTCCCTATTAGCCTATAAGCTCCCCCAGGGCAGGGGATATGTACTTCTGATAATTCATATATTATCTGCACCTAGAGGAATGCCTGGCATATATTACATGCAATAATTATGTAATAAATAAGTTAATGATGAAATAAATCAATGCAGAATAATTTTACACACCAAAAATTATAAACATCTCTAAATAGTTTTCAAATTAAAAGATGATATGGCCACATGTTGCATGCAAAAAATTATTAGAAGATTATTGCAGATCATTTTAGAGCACCAGGAAAGGTAATCTCCTTTTCTTTTGTAGAAAATTCAAAGGAAAAAAAAATGCAAGTTGAAAAAAATAGGAGAAAGAGTGAAGGAAGAGTTCAGCTCAAAAGACAAACTAAACATTTTTATTCAACACTTCATAGTCTTCAAAAATGGATAATTATCTCTCCAGCTCTTTGGGCCAGCAGCATGAGGTTGAATACATCATCAGTTCTGATATAAAACATGAGTTTGCAAGTAAACAGGAAGTTTATCTTATAAAATGGAGCTGTTTATTTGCACAGAAGTTTTTCATTAATAACAGAGATGGACTTTCAACTACTTACTACAGCTGTGGCTCTCTCCCTGACATATGGAGCTCTTAAAAGGAAAAAAAAATACAAATTAGGAGGATTTTTCAGCAAATTCAATTTCTTTTATCTCCTAGAGGGGTGGGTGGAAGCAGCAGGTGGCAAATTCATTTTTATTTAATAACATTTGATCATGTGACATATTTTATTTCCACAGTTGATGTAACTTAATGAAGAGCAAATTGGGAAAATCTATCAGCATATAGAAAATTAGTGGGGCATGTGTGCATGTGTGTGCATGTGTTTATGTGTGCATGTGTGTGTAGGGAAAATAGGAAGGTAGAGATAAGAGGAAAAGGTTGCTGTTACATGTTCTGGGTAGAATAAAAATTTTTTTAAGTCATTAGTTCCAACCCATGTTGACAGCAGTCTAAAGGAATTATAAGGGCTGGAGAGACCATCCTTATTAAATGAGATCTGGTGATCTCGGGCCAGGTCCTAAAAGGAATACACACAAAAAAGTAAACATCAAGACTGATAACAGAAATGTTAGAGACCTTCAAGGTAGACTTACAAGTGCTGTGTGGAATAAACCTGTGTAGCCAATAAAGGAAGATGAGGAATTGAGGGAGTCATCTATCTGACAGTTTCCACCAAGAAAAGCAGATGCTCATGAGTTTCAAACAAAGTTCTACCTAGTTTTAGGTACATGTAACAGAAGAAAAACAAGGCTTTCTAAGCAAGCTTAAAACAACAACAACAACAACAACAACAACAAAAACCCAGACTTGTTATTTTATCACATTGCTGACATTCCAAAGGATCTTAAATTCTAGAAGAAAGCCAGGAGCTCTTGCTAGTTCAGAAACACTCAACGCAATCTTGAGTCAACAGTTTTGCCACAAGCCTTGGATTTCTCAACTCACAGAATGGAGATAATCAGAGTATATACATCATATGGCATTTGAGAGGATTACTTGAGTCTTTTTTTTTTTTTATATAAGTACCCCAACACACTAACTTTTTCAATGATAGATATAAACAAGATGTTCACTGGGAGAATTCCTGATGAAGAAAACCAGGTAAATTTGGCTGAATCAAGCTTTCACACCACACTCACCCTACTTCATTTGTCAGGTCAGTGTTAAGATCTCAAAGTTAGATGATTTCCTGCTTACCTTGATCAAGTCTGTTTTGTGCTTCCTCTGTCCCTTCCCTTTGTAGCAGGGGTTTTGAAACATCTGTAACTCCCAGGAAATGATATGAAACAGCTGTGCTAGACCTACCTCACCTTCCCTAGACCATCACTAACTCTGTACATGACCTGTGACTTTTAGGTTTTGTTTAAAAGGTAAAAATAAATTGAAGATGGCCAGATGTGGTGGCTCATGCCTGCAATCCCAGCACTTTAGGAGGCCAAGGCGGGCAGATCACCTGAGGTCTGAGGTCAGGAGTTCAAGACCAGCCTGCTGAACATGGTAAAACCCCGTCTCTACTAAAAATACAAAAATTAGCCGGGCCTGGTGGCATGCACCCGTAGTGTCAGATACTTGGGAGGCTGAGGCAGGAAATTGCTTGAATCCAGGAGGCAGAGGTTGCAGTGAGTCGAGATTGCACCACTGCACTCCAGCCTGGGAGACAGAGTGAGACTCTGTCTCAAAAATAATAACAAAATAAATTGGAGAGGTTGTGGAGAAACTGGAACACTTGAATAATGGTGGTGGGATTACAAAAGAGGTAAAACCATTATGGAAAATTGTATGGCAGTTCCTTAAAAAATTAAAAATAGAATTGCCATTTGATCCAGTAATCCCAATTCTGGGTCTATGTCCAAATGGGATCTCCAAGGAATATTTGCACACCCATGTTTGTAACACTATTCACAATAGCCAACAATAGCAACCCAACTGCTCACTGATAAATGAACAAAATGTTATCATATATTTACATATACATACACAAACATATATAGGCATACACACATATAATATTTAGCCTTAAAAAGGAAGAAAATTCTGAAACATGTTTAGAATATGGATAGAACTTGAGGACATTACTTCAGTGAAACAAGCCACTTACAAAAAGACAAACACTGTATGATTCTATTTATATGAGGTATCTAAAGTAGTCAAATTCATAGAAATAGAAAGTAGAATAGTGGCTATCAGAGGTTGGGGGTAGGAGAGAACGTGCAGTTGCTTAATGGATACAGAGTTTGAAATTTACAAGATGAAAACTTTGTGAAGATCTGCTTCAAAACAATCTGAATATATTTAACACTACTGACTGAGCTGTATAGTTAAGAAATTAAGATGGTTAATTTTAGGCTATTTTTTATCACGTATTAAAAAAAAACAGATTAAAATGAACTTTGAAGACATACTAGATCTGCTCTCTCTGGAAACTTTCCCCAACCCATAATATATTACAAATATTAATACTTTATATAACTGAAACTCAGTATTGGAGTTCATAGGGAGAGATGAAATGACTCAAGGTCACAGGTTCAGATGTTCTTATACATTACTCTCTCTACTTCCATAACTTATGCCCCAAATACTATTCTTGTTTGTTTTTTGAGATGGAGTCTTGCTCTGTCGCTCAGGATGGAGTAAGGTGGGATGATCTCAGCTCAGAGCAATCTCCACCTCCCGGGTTCAAGCGATTCTTCTACCTCAGCCTCCCAAGTAGCTGGGATTACAGGCACACACCACTACATCTAGCTAATTTTTGTATTTTTATTAGAGACGGGGTTTCACCATATTGGCCAGGCTGGTCTTAAACTCCTGAACTTGTGATCTGCCTGCCGCGGCTTCCCCACGTGCAGGGATTACAGGTGTGAGCCACCATGCCTGGCCATTTGTTTAAGGCAGGTTCTTGCTCTGCTGCCCAGGCTGAAGTGCAGTGCTGTCATCATAGCTCAGTGAGCTCAAGCAATCCTCCTGCCTCAGTCTCCCAAAGTGCTGGGATTACAGGCCTGTCACCATACCTGGCCCCCAAAACTGTTTCGTTTATGTACTTTGGTCCAGAAATGACAAAGGTTTTTAAGGTCTATGATCAATTTGCTGTTGCCTTTTATGACCCGCTATCTTTTCCTTTACCTTTAATGCATGTCCTACATTTTAAAAAAAGAGGTACTTTTTCTATTCACTTCTCCTTGGCCTGAAATCTTAATTATTTTACAATCCTAGCACAAAAACATCAGCTTTTGTGGTTGGGTTTTTTCCATACCGTTTTCACACTGGAAATTTGCCTATGTGCATGTGTACGTGTATGTGTGCTTGTGTATGTGACTCAAAAGCCATTATTCATCCCCAACATTCAAATTTCCTTTCAGGGAACTAACCTCCCTACTACTAAAAAAATGTCTTGAATAGGATGTTTAAAAACGGGTTAGAACTAAAGGGGCCAAAATCCTCACCCTTCCGCTATGGTGAGTCACAGAGTAAGACTGTAACCAACAGTTAGTCGAAGGGACACACGAGTTCAGGACTTTGAACTCTTAGAAACATAATGAAACAAACATTGGGAGTTTGGGTATTTGCTAAACAGCATCCTGACTTGCCAAGTTTCCTATTTTTTCAGTTCTCTGGTGCAGCTTTGGCCACTGGTCATTCCTACACTGGGACCCATGTTGACTCTGTGAACACTAGTTATCCTGCACATAAATTCCCCTTCAGTGAAATTAGCCAGAGTTGGTTGTTGTTTTCAACCAGAAAACATTGCCTGACAATTTTATTTGCACAGCTCTTTCAAAAGAGCAATGCCGTGGTTGTAATCTCAAGCTCCTAGGGCAATGTGAAATCCCCTTATTCTCCTGATTCCATATGGAAAGATTTTGAAAATGTCTCCATGTTTCCAATTCCCTTCTTGTCATTTTGCTCTTCAGATTTATTTAAATCCATTCTTATCAGATACTGTTCTACCCAATGATGTCCTAAAAACATCTATTAAACCCACTCACAACAGAGCCTGCTAATCACCCTCCCACTTAATTAGATGTCTGATAGCCAACTGCAGCAGGACTGCTGTCTTTCTGCTGGGCTTTCTATGCAGGAGTTTTACAGGTACATTAGCAACCAGTTAACCACCTTCATCATAATCTTCTTCCTCTGTTTGCTCATGAAAGAACCACCATTTCAAAATGAGCATGGCACAGGAAACTTCCCAGTGTCAAACAAATGGCCGCTGTCACTGATCAAAAGATAATTTTTGCGTAGGGGGTTGGGGATAGTTGTCAGGGTGCAAATCTAGGAGACACTGCTGAGATGTAGGTGGTGTGGCTGACAGCAGCCGGAGCCAGACTTGCGGGGGAGTGGAAGACACAGGGCTGCCAGCCTGATTACATCATTCTTATTCCCTCTTGGGTTTTCCTTCCTTATTTATCCCCAAAGAAATAGCTCCTAATTTTGATGACCAATTCTGATGGTTCTTTTTCCATTGTAAGCCATTCATTGTTGCCTTTATTATCACCTTTTCCCACAAACCAAAGTCCCATTTATTTATACTCTGTCCCCAGCTCCTAAGTAAAGGAACTCACTGCCTGATCTTGACTCCTTTCATCAGAATAGTGCTGCATTTTGGCCTAACTTCTTGCTCCGGTTTATAGATTAATTGATTTTAGATTTACATGGTCCTGAGTGGTTTGCCAGGAAGATTCTTACTCCATAAATCATTCATTTCTCACAATGATCTTTCCAGGTAGTGAAGGACCCATTCCAAAGTCCTACTGGTAGAACATGGTAGTGCTGAGAACAGAGACCAAGTCATATTTTTTCTGTAACAGTTATAAACCAACCCTGTTCTAACACATTTGCTCTTCCCGGCAGTCTACACGTGAATCCAAGTGGCAGCCATGAGGTTTCCTCTCTGAATTCTTCACTAAGCCCTGGGGATTTAACAATATGGGTTTGGTAAGAAAAGTAAAACATTCTCTAGGTAGACTGAAAACTAAACTAGGCATTAATAGAAAAGTGATGGAAGAAATGGTGGATCCTAAAGAAAGATTAATAAACAACATCTTGCCCTATTACATGTCCCAGCTCTCGCCCCTCAAAACCAGCCAGCTGTCTCTCCAGCACCCCATGTGGATGAGCTGCGAGATTATGAAGTCAGTTGTCTAGTCTGAAGTTCTGAAAATCATCCAGGGCTGTTCCAGCTCACTCACTCCCTTTTCATTCCACCTCTTTACTATTACTTAAATCCATTCTGCCACCAGGGCTTTTTTTTTTTTTTTTTTTTTTTTTTTTTTTGCCAAAATTTTTTTTGTAGCCTCTGAACTGGTCTCCATGCTTCCAGGGTTGCATTTCCACAAAGTATCTTCCAAATGGCACTCAGAGATCTTTCTGTGTAGAGTCTTTTAGTGACTCCTAAGGGCTTTCAAGATAGATTCAAAATCCCTTAACTTCATTCATAAGTTCCTGGCATCAGCATGGATCTTTAGATTCAACAATTATCACTTGCCCAAATGAATGCTTCCTTCCAAGTTTACAGGACTACATGTAAATAGCAGAATAAGCTACATTATTTCACTATTCCATCCTTTTGCACTGTTTATAATATGTATGTATATCTACACACACACACACACACACATTTTTTTTCCTCCATGAAATATCTGTCTCTTCCTCCTATGCCATTTCTTCCTTCTATCACCTACTCTTCATTCCTCAAGGGACATTTCCCCTGGTACCATCCCTCCCAAACTGCACACTAAACAGGCATACTTTCAGTCGTGAATTCCCATGATCACTCCTATGAATTTTCATCACATCCTGTTTTTTGCACTTGAAACTGTGTGCACTTACCACACTGTTGGCTTACTTCTCTGCTTGTAAAAGCAAAACTATGAGCTACGTGAATGCAGAGCCCGTGTCTCAGTCATTATATCCCCAGTGCCTTTCCCTGTGTCTGATAAGAATGCCTGTTGAATAGAACTGAAATCAAAAGCTATATTGCTTTTGAGATGGCATCACCATCACAGCAGTGTGTAGGTATGGACTATCCAGGGATCTTTAGTCTCTCTGGCATTAGAACCGCAGCAAAGTTGTCAGTCTTCTACCCATATATCCTTGGGTAGGACACAATATCCACTTACATTGTATTAATAGCCCTACTGCTTTCTGTGGCTTTTCGCCAGCTGCAAAAGTCTCCCTCCCCTTCAGTGATTACAGAGTAAGGCAGCACATGTGGTAGAATTAACACTCACTGTAGCAGCCCTCAACCAGTGGCCAAAAAGAGGTTATATAAATATATGAATCTTCATCCCTCATATCGGATAACTCAGAGGTGTGCTCTACACTGACTCCTACACTCTCCCAGTGAGATTCAGCTTCATCATTTCCAAGGGTGAATGGCTCCAGTGGCTCCATAATATTGGCTGACTTACCATCCCTAACTTCCCCACTCTCCAAACTTTATTTTCAGGGGTCATCTTGCAAATAACTGACTTATACCAGAATTCTACCCTCAGAATCTGTTTCTGGTTGAACTCAACTAAGACAGTATCCAACACTATGTTTTAAGTTTGAAAACAATTATATAACTCAGAAGTAGGAATTCATATCATCCTTAATACACAGATGAGGAAACTGAGGCACAGAGAGATTTAAACATCAGTAAATTTGGAGCATGTAATTGAAGGGACAATCTATCATAAATGTCTGCACATTTTGGTTTTGGTTTTTTGTGTGTGTGCTTTTTTCCCTGCAAACTTTCTTCTTCTGATCTCTTTAGCATCATTAATAAAAATGCTTACATACCAGTGGCTGATGGTGCCCCCGATTCAAAAGGCAGCCCTCTGGGGAAGGTTTATAGCCCAGCACATAAAACAGCTGAGCCTGGCAACTCAGTAGAGTGGTAAACTAAATCTCTCCCTAAAATAACACAGAGATCACTCAAGGGAGTCTCAGGAACAGTGCTGCCATTGCAATTACCCAAGGTAGGGGGGATTCATTCACAGTTATTAGAAAGCAGCCCAACGCAATGCACAAAGCAAAATTACATTTCTACAGTTTTCTTTGTTTTGTAATTTTTATGGAAACCAGACATGGTAGAAAGCTATATAAGAGACAGAAATTTATCTACAGCATAAATAATGGAGAGGAAAACACATCAAAGTGTCAAACTTTATAAGAAATTAAAGGTATGCAAAGTTGTTTGTTTTGTTTAGAAAAAGTGTCCCACTTTGTCATCCAGGCTGGAATGCAGTGGCATGATCTCAGCCAACTGCAGCCTCCTACCCAATTCAAGTGACACTCCTGCCTCAGCCTCCCAAGCACCTCAGACTACAGGCATATGCCACCATGCCTGGCTAATTGTTTTGTGCTTTTTGTAGACATAGGGTTTCACTATGTTGCTCAGGCTGGTCTCTGACGTCTGAGCTCAAGCTAACTGCTCACCTTGGCCTCCCAAAATGCTAGGATTACAGGCATGAGCCACTGCACCTGCCTGCAAAGTTGTAAAAATTAGAGTTTACTATTCCATCACAATATTAGCAAAGATTAAAATATGATAATGTACAATGCTCGGATAATTAGTAAAATAGGCACTCTGGTATAAAATCAATGAGAGTCTAAATTGGTGAACTCTATTTGAAAATGTATCTGGCATTTTATAACAGGTGTCTTGATACAGGCCCTTAACCGTGACCTAGCAATTTTTAAAACAGTCCTTAACCTTTAGTCCATTGTTTTTCCCCCATGGATTTGCCTTAAGAATACAACCCACACCCACAACATACACACAACAAAAATTGTCCTGAAAATCATCAAAACATTATTTATAACAGCCAATTAAAAAGAAATCATCTACATACCCACCAAAACAAGAAAAAAAATAAATGATTTAACCATGCATTAAAGGACTTAAATATTAAGGTTTAAGATTTTGAAAACTATAAAATGGCATGATAGAGAGCTTCAAAACTGTAGAATGGGCCAGGTGGGGTGGCTCATGCCTGTAATCCCAGCACTTTGGGAGGCCATGGCGAGCGGATTATGAGGTCAGGAGTTCAAGACCAGACTGACCCAAATGGTGAAACCCCATCTCTACTACAAAAAGTACAAAAATTAGCCCAGTGTAATGGTATGAGCCTGTAATCCCAGCTACTCAGGAGGCTGAGACAAGAGAATCGCTTGAACCTAATTCATTCTCCGAATCTGGAGAGTTCATGCTTCCTTTCTCCTTCCATTTTAACGTTTCCAACCATCTACCATTGGAGAGTCTTGGAGTTGATGGGTATGTGCTAATTTTAAGGGTTCAGGGACTCTTATGAAAGCATTTATTTTTGCAGTTTCCATTAAGGTGGCAATTGACAAGTATACAAAGCAGTAAAGCCAAGGCCATACATCTGGTAATGAATTGCTTTCCTGGCTAAGAAAAACGAGGTTTACTGTGAGTGCCAGTTGCTTCTTGTCCTCTCTAAGAGTTGCAGCAGAATAAATGTTACAGAATATAAAACTACAACCCAAGACAATCCTGTTGTTACTTGGCTCCGTGTTAATGTTCCATACCATTGTCTCTCCATAATCAACAAATTTGCCTGAAATTTTGTAAATTAATGAACATTGATTGTTTTGGAAGATCAAACTGACTCAGCAGGACTTTTTCAGAGAAAAGAAAGAGTGAAGATTTTGAAGGGAAAGCAACAATAAACCAAATGTATTTTTAATTACCTTTAAATAACATTAATAACAACATCCTCAGTAGGACAAAGAGATAAAATTCTACTTACTATGAGATTTTGCATTAGCTTGGGAAAAGGTTTCCTTTCTGCTTTGGTTGGTTTTGCTTTAGGGACTGGTCTGTAGACATTTACAAATCTCTTAATTTATATCCATGCTTGAATTAATGGGACAAAATAGTTTTATTTGCCTATTAATTGTAGTCTCTCTGAGACAAATGATGGGTTGCATCCTTACCACTACTTTCCTTATAATGACTTAGAAAAATCATCCTTCTTCCCTCAATCCTCACTTAGAGTCCAGAAATCAGAACTCTCAACTCTTGAAAAACACAGCTGTTTTGTGCTTATAGATGAAACAGAGATAAATTAATTGGCATTGCTTAATTTTATGAAGTTGCTACTGAAATCATGGATATAATCCAGCTCCTTTAAATTTCTCTCCAGAATACTTTCAGTAGTAGATACCAGGGAAATCTTCCATGCAGTACAGATACAGATCTGGTATCACCATCTGTCTTATAAGTGGTCATGGAATTTGCCAAATTAATCAGATTTATACCAAATTTAAAAATTAGACTTGGTCTAAACATTTGTTTAGCAAACCTTTATTTAGTGTCTATTATGGTCATGGTATTTCCTCAGCTCTAATCAAGACACACAAGGGCCTTCTAGGAATTTACCATCTAATGGAGAAAAGGAAATATACCTATCAATGGCTCAGCCCCAAGAAGAGGAAAAACAAAAAAATGCCACAGAGAGGAATGCATGTAAGTACCATGGGCATTTACTGAAAAATCACAGCTGTGGGTATGTGAGGATTGTTGAGGAGAGCTAGCCTGGTACCTGAACTGAGACTTGGCTAGACCATTAACTGTTTATGTTACGACTTCAGAGCATCCAGATCTCCGTCCCATAAAGTCATGAAAAGATGCACAGCCATAGGGGCGAAATGCAGCTAAACTATCTAAGTAAGATTTTAGCTAAACTATGCCATGTTTAGAAAAATATTACCTAATTATCCCACAAATGGATCCAACCCATTTTGGCCTGTTTGTATTGAGATATTCCATCTAGAATAAGAGGAAAAAATGGGACCCAGAAATTTTGTACTGAATAATGTTAATTTGCTAACTTTAATAAGTAAAATTACATAATTAAATGTATTTTAAATAAAAACAATGTTCTCAGAAATCAAAAATGCCCTCCAAAAAGTATTGAGTGAAAGTGAAAATAACAACTGTAATTACAGACTAATCCGAGAATAATGAAAATTCAAACACTGCCATCAAACATGGAATATAATACAACTCTACTACGTAGATAAATAAATGTTTAACTTTAAATACTTTCATAAAGTTAAAAAGTAACTATTTAATTGAAGAACAGAAAAATAACTACAATCCTAAAACAGTAGGAAGAAGGAAATAAAAGAAAAGGCAGAAAAGGTTGATTTAGAGAAGGAAAAACAAAAGATAAACATTAAATTGTTCAACAAATCCAAGAGCTGTTTCTTAGGAAAACATAATTAGTATATCAAGCATTAATGTATGAATCTGGTGAATTTAGAAAATTAAGTTGGAGAAGGAAAAATACATGTGCAATCTTTAAATTATAATTAGATTTTTTTTTTCAATTCCACATTGATATATTCAAAAATCTAGGTGGAATAAATACATTTCTAAGAAAACAGATGTTATCAAAATACAATAAAGAAAAATTTTTAAATGTTACCAGAATTATGGAGCAAGATTAGAAAGCTATTCTTGTCCCATAATTAGAAAACTATTCTTTCCTCCTCCATACATTTCCCTGTTCAAGAAAAGTTTGTAGTGGATGACTATTTTGCAAGTGATTTAAACATATATAAACCTAATTTTCACTCCAAGTAATTTTCTAATTAAAATAGTTATAATGAAAAGGAAAACATATTTGCAAACAAGCTGAGGGGATTAAAGCTGTTTTTCTAATACTACATTTTTTTTTACTTTGGTCAAATCCCCACTTTTGTGAGTCTCACCTTCTTTCTCAATAACACAAGCAGAGGGTGCATGTTTACATATGTGTGCCTGTATGCATTTGTGTGTATATCGGAATGATAAGTGTTATTGCATGTCTGCAAACTCTATCAAACATTGGAACACTGAATTTTAGAAATGAAAAGCTCTAAAACCCTTTAAAACAATCCCACAATGTATTATCAGCCTCTCCCATAATCTACTGCAAACTTTTTGTACTATCTTTGAGGTCATAACTAACTTAATTTCTAACCTCTTACAACTCAGTCTCATCTACCTCACATCAACATCCTTCTATCCTTTAGGAAAACTTTTAGGTTTAACAACTTGTATTATCTGTTTTATGCTGGTGATAAAGACATATCAGAGACTGGGAAGAAAAAGAGAAAAAGAGGTTTTTGTTTGTTTGTTTGGAGACAGAATCTCACTATGTTGCCCAGGCTGTAGTGCACTGGCATGATCTTGGCTCACTACAACCTCAGCTGCACAAGTTCAAGCAATTCTCCTGCTGCAGCCTCCCGAGTAGCTAAGATTACACGTGCCCACCACCATGCCTGGCTAATTCTTGTATTTTTAGAAAAGATAGGGTTTTGCCATGTTGGCCAGACTGGTCTTGAACTCCTGACCTCAGGTGATCTGCCCACCTCAGCCTCCCAATGTGCTGGGATTACAGGAGTGAGCAACCCTGGCCAGTTAGAAAAAGAGGTTTAAGTGGGAATTACAGTTCCAATGACGGTGAAGGCCTCAGAATCATGGTGGGAGGTAAAAGGCACTTCTTACATGGCAGCGGCAAGAAAAAATGAAGCAAAAGCAGAAACACCTGATAAACCCATCAATCTTGTGAGACTTATTCACTATCAAGAGAATAGCACAAGAAAGACTGGCCCCCATGATTCAATTACCTCCCCCTGGGTCCATCCCAGAACATGTGGGAATTCTGGGAGATACAATTCAAGTTGAGATTTGGGTGTGGACACAGCCAAACTGTATCACAACTATAACTCAGTTGGAATAATAACAGGTGAGTCTTGTTTCAAATACAAACCTGAGAATCCAGAATACATAAATTCAATGTTCTGCTTGGATTCCAAGGCACCTGTAATCAATAGTGTACGGAATGTTCAACTGTAACACCCAGAGGAAGGGGCTGAGTACTTAGTTGGGAAAATGTGCAATGGACCAACTTGCCATAATGTCAATGAATCAGCATCCAGACACAATAAAAGTATTATTATAGACCTAAAACAATGCTATTCCACCTTGCCTTTTTTTCCAAGTTAACATTTTGACAAAGATTAATACCCATAGCTGCCAAGTGTGTGAGGAAACAGGCACCAGATAGCTTGCCAATAGACACATACTCAGTGCAACTATTATAGACAGTAATTGTGTATATGATTTTGCTTGAATCTTTGCAAGGTTTTCTTATTATTTCCTATCAGTGACCTTGCTAGGTCAATGGGTTTTATCCCAGTATTTCATACAATAATAGCACACTGGAGAGAACCTAATGCCTAATAATAGGAAAACTGCTAAATATTTTATGGAATATCCATTAAATATTGTCACATATTAAAATATAGACTTATATTGACCGATATGAAAATGATGAGTATACACAATAAGAGAATAAAGGATACAGTTCAAATATGTTGTCATTAAACTCGCTATTTGTGTCCATACATACAGAAAAATAGAAGTATATATACCTAAATATTAAGTTTTTATCTTAAGGTGCTAAGATTACAGTGGATTTTATATGATTTCCATTTTTTAAGATTGAAATTTTAAAAAGTAAATATTACTCTGATAATCAGCAAATTAACAAATATGTTCTTATTTTGGTAACAAAAATGAGTATCCATGAATAAGCTTAAAAAATATGTCACATATACAGAAACTCTATTCATAATGAAATTACAGTCCTATTTCCAAATTTCTTGGGAGAATTTTATTAATAGCCACAGACCATTATTATTTCTCTGACGTCTTAAATGTATCCATCGTCACTCAGCATATGGTGCCTTAAGTTCTTACTGACCATTTTTCTGGGTAGAGATCTTTCTGCATAGGTCAGGACTATATGTCATTATTTATATGTATACATTTACATGTCACTATATATATTTGAATCCCTGGCCTCTAAACAGCAGCTGATGTAGTGTCACAATCAAGCATTTTCATTTTTTTTCCCTAATGTCGTTGGGTAACCGTTCCACAGGTTATGAGCCGCAGGCATATGCCAGGAACCCTGTCCTAACTTCCTAACTGGTATATGTCTTAAATATGGTTTAGGAGTTTTTACCATTGAGCTGTACTAAGTGGTTTCATGAGCACACAATTATATAGATGTCAGACTTGAAGCTGATGTAATTGCCTATCAACACTGATAGCTTCCAGGAGCACTCCACTGGATCCTCTTTTATTCTAACGATCATTTATGTCCCTTCCCTGGGCTGGAATGAAATACTTCTGTCCCTTCTCTGCTTGGGTGAATGTGATCCCTGCAAGACCCAAGCTGGATGCATCTTCAGTGGGATTTGTTATCCATTCTGTCCATTCTTCCCCAAGGGCCCAGTAGCCCTTACACACAGCATGTCCTGAGCAATGGAGGAAGCCTGCCACAGAATGGCACTCTGAGGCAGTGAAAACTACCCTAGGTGAGCAGGCTGCAGAGCTCTGCTTTTCCCAGTCAGCCTTTGAGCAGCTCATTTGTGACTTCAAGAACTCCAACCTACATCTATGGAAGCCATTAAAGTCGGCCCTAGGCATCCTTCAGCCCCTACCACTCAATTTCTGTTTCTTTAGCCATCTTTAAAGTGTCCATTTACTCCATTTTTAACCTTCGTGGTTCTTGTATCCTCCCTGTCTTCTCTGCTTCTTCAGATGCTTTGGAAGAAATGTTTGTTTTCCAAGGTCAGCTCTTTCTTGAGATGCACACCTCAGCTAACCACAAAACAGCCAATAGGCAGGCAGTTCCTTGCCCTCCCCACCTTCTTCCTTCACTGGGTGCAGTATCCTAGGCTCCTTAATGTTTGGGAGAGAGGTTCTGACACAGGCTTTTGAAAATCCACAGAACACGTGGTCTTTGAGGACTGCATTCAATTTTATGCTGTCTGCCTGGCTGCCTTGCTTGCCCTCAATCTATTGCTCTCATGCTGAGGACCCTTGCTGATTTCACTGGGGTGAAAAGAATGCATTTCCTTTTGTCACAAGTCACCATCTTTTCCTTGCAAAGTAGCTATAGGTATAGAATGGAAGGAGAATACAAATGACATCAAGAGAGGAGAGAGAAAATATGCTCAGGAATAGAAATTGAGAGATAGAAATGCAAACTCACACCCAGATGGTTATATAGAGAGAGATTCTTTGCCCCCAGACCATGCATCAGTCCAGCTCTGAAATTCACATGCTCATTTTTCTACTTCACCTCTACAAAACAGCATATGGGCATGCCTTTACTAGTTACTATGAATTACTGTCTAAGTGGGGGGTGGTGGTGTGTGCTTATCTACCCACTTGGCAGCTTAAAATCCCTTTATCCCACTTCCCTTCCAAGAGTTTTGTGCATTCTGAGAAAGATTAATTTTCAAAATTATTTTTGGCTCCAACCTGGTTTCTCCATCTCTCTTACAAATCACCTTCAGTGGACCTCCACTGGTCCATGAAATTCATTCTCTTTCCTTAATATCTATGCACATACATGTGTGTGTGTGCACACACACACACACATACATATATACACACACTGACCAAATGACAACTATCCCCGCCAATATGATTGCATGTGTTGCTATGCATGCAGTTGTGATGTAGGGGGAATGGTTAAGTCTCCAGAGCTTATCACAGTTGGGAGGAATCCATGTTGTATATCATGGCAAGAAAAATGACTTTAAAAACTGTCTGGCAATTTTCACTCTCTCCTACCTACATAATGGAACTTTTTAAATAGCCATACCTCTTTGTTTTAGAAAGGCAAAATAACTTATCTAAATAGATAATGCAAAGCAAGTCCATTCTCTGCGGACTCTCCTTCTATATTAATATCTGATTTTGCTCTCCTCGGCATATGCAACAAGTTTTAAATATAGTTGAGGTGGAAGATAATTGGGCTCTGGATGCAAGAAGCCTGATTTCCTACTGATGTGAAATTTGGGTAATCTACTTAACAATTCTCTGCCTCTGTCTACTTACTATACACAGACACACACGTACACGTGTATGTGTGTGTGTGTGTATATATATATAATATACATATATATATATATATATATATATATAGAGAGAGAGAGAGAGAGAGAGAGACAGAAAGAGAGAGAGTTCTATATTTTATATAGCTATTGACAGTATGTGATTACGGGGTTGCATGAAGCTTAAATGAGAGGAAAAGGTGCTCATCGGCACCTGGCACAGTTAATCCTCTTAAATGTTTGCCTCAGACAGGAGGTCATGCAAGAGGTCTCATTCAATCAGTCACTGAAGAAATGTATAGTATACAGATAGATTATTACCATTGATATCAGTTAATACAACCATCTCTCACAGAAGGTAAAAACAGCTCTAGTAATTTGTCAGTTGTTTTCCAGTAGCACAGTTTTCCTCCACTGAACATATCAAAGTATTATCTACTGAAGAATGATACACATATAATGATGAAGTGACCAGGCCGTACTGCCCCGCCACAGTCATTTAGAGTGCTACCAGCAGGATTCTACCTGATCCTGGACCATGGCATGTGCTGTTGGTCACTTTTTATTTTTTTATTTAAATCAACAATCTTTCTGAGCTTTGTTCTAAGATAATAACCATGACATCATAGGTCTAATGAGCTGTTGATCATTGCTTAATGTGTATAAGATAAGTAGCAATAATACATTTTACATCTGTCCATGCACATATCAACTCTGGTAACTTCCTGGATTTGGAAGCAGACTCATAAGACTTGAATTACTATCCCATCTAGGTCTTATGTATTTTTGATGCTTGTTCTTGGATAAATCATTTAGACTCTCTAAGCTCCAGGTGCTTCATTTGGTCCAGTTCACAGATCTCTTGTAAAGATTAAGGAAGAAAATACATGTCAAAGTATTTTGTAAACTAAAAGGCACTGGGCAAGTACATGGTGTTAATTTTCAGTAAATGTCCAAGAGCTCTTTCTTGCAGCTGATGACACCAGATTAGCTTTCAATAACAGAAAAGCTGACTTTTCAAAGAGAAGTGAATGTCCTTCATTCACAAGCCCCCTGGTTGATATGTCTCACTCAGGATTTGTAGCAGAGTGTACCCCCACCTGGTGACATGCTGGGATTCCCTTCTGTAGTAGCAGTGGGGTCACTGCTGGTAAGATACCACCACCCTTGTGTCCACTGAGGAGAACAAAACCTGTAAATGTCCGTTTCTTCTCCTCTTGAATTTTGTTTCTTTCAGTCACTTATCCTCAGCCCGATCCTATTTATAGATTAGCTGCATGCATCAGTATAAAAAAGCCAGGATCGTGAAGTCAGTTTTGGGCAGTGTAGTCCCCACAGACGATGCCACTGACCCAACTAAATACTGTCAGCACCTGCAGTCACAGCATTGGCACTTGGCATTTCTCAGCTGGTCCAAGAACTCCTGTCACTTTGCATAGTACTCATACCAGTGGTTCTCAATCCTGGTTGTACAGTAGATTCACATAAGGAGACATTTTTCTTAATGCCAATAGCTGGGACCCTTCCCAAACCAATTTATTAATTAGGATCTCTTGGTGGAAGTGGGGGACTCAGGCATAAGTTTATATTAAAAGCTCCTCAGAAGTAAAGGCTTCTTGGGAACTGCTGCTTTAGGTTAACTGGCCAGACAGTAAGGCCGCACCTACTGAGCATGGAGAAAAGTAAAAATGAAATCCAATTATTGTGCTTAGTTTGGCCAAATCCCGTAAGTCAGAATAACCAAACAAGAAACAAAACAAAAGGAAGCAAAACACAGTAGTGCCAACCCCTGACAGTCCACCTGTACCTCTTTCTCTTATGATATGATCCTTTTATTTGTTACATGGGAAGATCTTGTTAAAGGGTGAATTTCTGATTCTCACTCCCAAGGTAAAGGTAGCAGAATCTCTGTTGGCCAGGGAATTTGCATTTCAACAGGTACCCCAGAGCAATCTAAGCCCACAAAAGTTTCAGGCCACTATTTTCTAAGTGATTGCATCAAGGATCCCTGTATAATCCTTCTGGGGTTTTCTGCCCTGGTTGTACAACAAGGAGAAATGTAAAATATAGATTGCTGGTTCTACCCCTCGCATCCTGGTATGGTACCTGCATTGCTGAATTTTTTAAAAGATTCATATAAAGTTCTGATTAAAAGATTGTGAGCCTGTGTGATAATGGCAATGTCCCTGGACTGTAAAGAGAAAAAAAAATAAAATAAAAAAAGCAAGGCTTACAGTGCTAAAGAATCTTTTCTTTGACCAGGTGTCATTTCCAAAACAAACTCCTCCATGTCAATTCTCTTCAGAGTGAGAAAAAGAAAGTCTCTTTCCCGTCCATTTTCCTTTTACACACAGAAGGGAACACAAATTAAGAAAGTATTTAAAGCAGTGGGCCCTTCGAATGTTCATTATTCAATGCCGGAACCAACGGCTCCCCAGGCATTATTAAACACATTGATGAACACTGTGACTGGATTTAGAGAGAAGAAAGATGCTGCTGGAACTGCAATACACCCGTTCCTCATTTAAATGTCTTGTAAATAAAGACCCAGGAACTGACTTCATGGATTTTCATGTGGAGGCGATAGTATTTACATCTCAAAAGCCTACTCGACAGCTTTCTCAGTTATGCTGGCTATTGGGGATTCCTGAATGAGCACAGGATGAAATACAACTTAATTCTATCTATTAAGGAAAGAGGGGTTTCATAGCTGGGTGCTGTGTACGGTGAGGCTATTATGGCATGAACAAATGCAAACTCAAGCCAATTACTGCTTTAAATGTCTGGTGTGCTTTTCAGTAGGATTTTAATGCGTGCAAGATGGAGTACTAGTTCTTGTCTCAGCTCATAAAGTAACATAGAAGGATTACTTTTTCTGTAAATGTTGAAGGCAGGGTGAAACCCCCAGAACAGGCCACTCAAATCACACTCCGCAGGTGGCCACTGGAATGGGACATCTGAGGGACAGAAGCCTAAGAAATGTCCTTCAGTTGCCACTTTCTTTTAGGAGGCAAAAGGGAAAAATAAGAGCCCAGCTGCCACTCACAGAGAAAAGAAAACACAAGTTGAGTCCCTTCTGTGCTTGTAAGTACTCCCCAAACCCAACCAACCAATACACACATCCAGCCAGTGGGAAGATGGCTGTGAAGTTCCCGCCTCTCCCAAGTCTGTGATTGACTTCAAAACACTGTCATCAATCATCCTAATAAGCACTTAAAAAGTAAATCAAAGGCTATTAAAACACTTTTGACATTGAGCTTGCTTCCTCAAGCAAACCATAAATGCCCAGAATTTACAACATTTGCTGAAGGGAGGGAGGAGGATGCTGGGTTTTAAAAACAAATTTATTGGCTTGTTTCTTATGCTGTTTTTTTTCTCCTTTCTCCCCTTGGGACAGTGATAAACTAAAACTGCTGGATGCTGTTACAGACTGCTAAATTCGTAGTTAAGGTTCATATCATTATCCAAGCTATTCTGGATTTCATGAGGGTGATTTATAACTATGTGCTAGCAAAAAGCCACAAAACACTGTGTCTTTTAACTAAAGGGGCCTGGGGCTATCTGACCAACATCTATACACAAAGTGCCAGACAGTAAAATAATACTGTATGTCACTCCCCTCACATTCAAAATACTGGACAGAACCAAGTAAGACTGTAAAATAAACAAAGATCAAAGGCAGCCATGCTCTGTCATCAATGTGCATGGTGACTTTAGATAAGTCATTTATCCTCTCTGGACCTCAATTTCAATTGAAAAAGGCAAGGATTAATCTAGATAACTTTTAAAGTCCTATTCCAAGTGACAGTTCTATTATCAAATTATCCAATTAGCTCATTAGCCAGCACAACACTGATCAGCTACCTCAGGTCTTACATGAGTGACTAGTGTGAGACCTTAATTCTCATCTCTGCAAATTATGGCAGGTGGAAGTGGTGACCCCTCATGCTGGCAAATCTGATTTCTAACCACTCACTTTCTTTCTCCCTTCAACACATGCTCAACATTGATCTTGGATTTATACCCCTGTTGGCTCCTTGCTCAGTTTCTAATCAGTGGTGCTTTCAAGTAGGATGTACCCATTTCAAGCATGTGAAGTAACAGGAGACTGTGACTGGGGCAAGCTAGCAGCCACTAACAGAGGGATGAGTGTCAACCTTTCATTAAGCGGGAGCACAGTGGTTGCTTATCTTCAGCTCAGTTCCAGACCTGCATTTGATAACTATACATACGTGTCTCAAAGTGATCTCAAAATCAACTTTTCTAAACCCGAACTTGTGATATTTCCCCCCAAAATGGGTCCTGTTCTAGAGTTTCGTCTCTCAGTGAATGGTGCCACTATCTATCCTGCAAGGCAGGCTGTGCACCCAGCCTTCATCTTTGATATCTCTATCCCTTTAACTGGTTCATCCCCAAGCCCTATAATTTACTCCCTGAAAATTTCTTAAATAGAAACAAACCAATGCATTTTTTTTTTTTTAAGACAAAGTCTCTCTCTGTCACCCAGGCTGGAGTACAGTGGAGCGAGTTTGGCTCACTGCAACCTCCGCCTCCCTGGTTCAAGCAATTCTCCTGCCTCAGCCTCCCAAGTAGCTGGGATTACAAGTGTGTACTACTATGCCCAGCTAATTTAAACCAATGCATTTCTACCAATACTGCCTTAGCTTACGCATTATCCCTCCCCTCTTTTTATAATATTTTCCTACATGATTTGGCAGCATTTCCTTTCTAGTCTTTCAAATGCATATTTGCCCACTTCTCCCTCTCCTCATCCTACTCCACTGCCATCCTGCCCATCTGCCACCTCCTCCTCCTCCCTACCTGTACGGTCTCATTCCACGCTCTACTCTCCCAGGCCCACTCTACTCTAGTCACGCTGGAGTCGTTTCCATTCCTCTTTCTTGCCATGCTTCTTGGATCCACATGGTGATTTCCCAGGGAACTTGATATGCATACATATTTGGGGAACACAGGAGACTCACACTGGAAAAAAGCCAAAAATTGAGAGTGTATGGCTGATTTAAGTGAGGAAGAGAGGCTTCATTACAGATGTCTGACTTCCGGTAATTTATTGCCATCTTCCAGTTTGTTACACTCCCAAGAGTTTTGGGACACTTGGAGCAAGTGAAAGTCACAAAGTTGAAGAGTGAGCCATAACCTATTTTGAAGGCACCTGGCTCCAAATCCTCCTCCAAGAGGAGCAATGGAAACTTCTAGGAGGAAGCCAATTGATAAGCACGTGGAAGGAAAAGATTGCTTGCAATGAAATGTATCCTAAAAACCTTGACGCATCTAATGAGACTTCTTTCCAATCCTACTTCACCTGGTCAATTTCTACACACCTCTGGCTCATCACTTTGCTGAAAAAATCTTTCCTGTCACTCCTGCCTAGGTAGAGTCTTCTAGTCATAGGCTCTCATGAAGATAAGATCTGCTCATCCCAGTACTTAACCCTGTGAATACTTTATTCAATTATTTTATTTTAGTGCACTCCCTTTCACTAGAATATAAACATTCTGACAGCTGAAATCATTTCTGATTTTGCTCAGTAACACGTTCCTAAGGTATAGTACATCATAGGCACTCAAACTATTTAATGAATGAATGAAGTAGAAAGTTGATAGATGGCAATACATTTTTTTCCATTATATTATTGGCCATTCCAGGTCCAATGTTTAGTTTCTAATTGTGTATATGTGTGTGTGTGTGCATATACATATATATATACACACACACATGTATATACACACACAAGTATATGTAACATAATTATATATTATGTACCTATAATACATGCAGAATTATGTACATATATAATTATATATAATTATGTATTATATGTAGTTATGTACATATAATTATATAATTACATAATTATATATGTAACTATATATAATCATATAATTATGTAATTATAACTACATATATGTAATTATATATTATACAATTATAATTGTGTGCATGTATACACATAACTACATATAATTGTGTGCATATATATATATATATATATACACACACACACACACACACTTACACCCATATACACAATTAGCAGTGAGAAACTGGACCTAGAAAAACTATATAATAAATTATATGAATATGTATTTTTTTCCCCACGAGAAATCTCTTTCACATCAAGTTGCTTATATCAGCTTAAGAAGAGTATTTACTTTCCAATTTTTCTGTTTTCCTGTCATGTTTCACCTGGCCAGCTGATTCTCAGCTGAAGTATGATTACCTCAGAGAAGTGTCCCAGACCATCCAATCTAACAAAACTCCTTCTGTTCATCTCTCTCAGGGCAGCTCTCATCTTCCATTCCAAACATGATTACTCCAACCTACAGTGAATTTTGTTTGTGTTTCTCTTTTTAACATTTGTGTGTCTTGATAAGCTCTAAGCTTCTTGAGGACAGGCACTACATCTATTTGCTATAATTGTAATTAATACCCAGACCTTGCAGAGTTCCTGGTACATACTTGGTGCTCAGTAAGTACTGTCAACTGAAAAATTACTTCAACTAAATGCCCTATAGTTTTGGTATCCTCTGCATCCAGCCTTTGTATCTCTTGAGGAAAGTCATGATATTTTTTTACTTGTATTGTATCCCCCATGGTACTAAATCCACAGTTAGATTAGGCTGGGGATTCTTAACCCTGGAGGACAGATGATGCTTTCTCTGAGACAGAGTCTCACTCTCTGTCACCAGTTTGGAGTGCAGTGGCATGATCTTGGCTCACTGCAACTTCCGCCTTCCGGTTCCAGTGATTCTCCTGCCTCAGCCTCCTGAGTGGCTAGAATTACAGGCATGCATCACCACACACAGCCAATCTTTGCATTTTTAGTAGAGATGGGGTTTCACCATGTTGGTTGGCCAGGATAGTCTCGATCTCCTGACCTTGTGATCCACCTGCCTCAGCCTCCCAAAGTGCTGGGATTACAGGTGTGAGCCACCGTGCCTGGCCAGCTGATTCTTTTTCCTGCACTGCTGTCCGTGTACTACAGCATGTTTAGCAACATCCCTGGCCTCTAGATGCCAGTAGCATCTCCCACGCCCTGTGTGACAACCAAAAATGTTTCCAATCGTCGCCAAATATCCTCTGTGGGCAAAATCCACCCCCTGATACCCTGCTGAGAAGCAGTGGATTAAGTGCTTAATTCAATCAATGCTGATTAACAGATTGCAAGGTGCCCTGGCAATCTCTACGTTCTAAAGAGTCCCTCAGACACTGAAGGAATTGTTCCACTACAGCCAAGGTATAGAACAAATATCTAAAAATATGTGACAGCTCCTATGGGTGGTGTGCACTTCAAGTGCCTGAAACTGATGCCAATTTGGCCAGGAGCCTATGCTAACTTCTTCCTTAGTAATTGTTTTCTCAATAGCTGCAGCTCATTTTCAACACCCTTGGAACAGTACATAAATTTTTATCTTATTTACTATTCCCTGAACTCGCCAATTAAGTTTTCATCATTGTAACTTAAAAAAAAAATCTCTCAGCCAGGCAAGGTGGCTAATGCCTGTAATCCCAGCACTCTGGAGGGCCGAGGCGAGTGAATCATGAGGTCAAGAGATCGAGACCATCCTTGCCAACGTGACAAAACCCTATCTGTACTAAAAGTACAAAAACTAGCTGGATGTGGTGGCATATGCCTGTAGTCCCAGCTACTCAGGAGGCTGAGGCAAGAGAGACACTTGACCTGGGAGGCGGAGGTTGCAGTGAGCCAAGATCATAACACTACACTCCAGCCTGGCAGCAGAGCAAAACTCTGTCTTAAAAAAGATTAAAAAACCTCCTGTCCCGGACAACCTCCTGAGGGTAAGAATATGCACCTGTTTTATTGCAGTGCCTTCTGACAGACAGCAGCTGAGAATCCAAGTAAAGATGCTTCTTAATAGTGAACGTCCTGGTTGAACTCTGCCATTTGCTATATACTCTCACATACAATGTCTCACACAAACAGTATGTGTGTGTACAGGAGAGAGGGGAGAGGAGGAGAGGAGGAGACCAGGACAGGGGGAGGACAGCAGAGAAGAGGGAGAGAGGGGGAGGAGGGGAGAGAGGGAAAGGGAGAGTATTCAGTGGTCAAGGTAGTGAAAAACAAGCAATTATCTCCCCACCAGAAGCGTCAATATCCGTGCTCAGATGAACAGAATAGACAAAGCTGAAAAAGTTTCGTAATTTTACTGAAAAATGAAATAATTACTGGATAACTACTGGGAGCTTTCTTCTTTCTTTCTTTTTCTGGAGACAGAGTCTAGCTGTCACCCAGGCTGGAGTGCAGTGATGCAATCTCAACTTGCTGCAACCTCCACCTCCCGGGTTCAAGCCATTCTCCTGCCTCAGCCTCCCGAGTAGCTGGGACCACAAGTGTGCACCACCACATCCAGGTAATTTTTTTTTTTTTTAATAGATGGAGTTGGTCACAATGCCCAGGCTGGTCTGGAACTCCTGGTCTCAAGTGATCCACCCACCACAGCCTCCCATAGTGATGGAATTATTGGCATGAACCATCATGCCTGGCCTTCATATTGTACATTTTAATGACTTCTACAGTACTGACTACTTAAACATTTCTATATAAAGAGGCGATGGTACGATAGCTACGCCCTTCTCACTGAAGAAAGGTAAAATATTTGCTAAACCTCACACAGTTGAAGTGTGAGGTACTTCAACCAGGTCTTCTGATTTTAAATCATATGGGGTTTTCCCCCTTTTGATTCGTGTCTCTTAAATGGAAAACATTGAATACTCCTACTGATTTCCCATCTCCTATCCTGCAAGTTGTCATCTTTTTCAGTCTCGTGCTCTGGAATGTGGTCTGCCTGGGAACAGGATATTTACTGGGACCCCTGTCCAGGAACATGTAAGGATTCCTAAAGAGATACACATTGATTCATTATCGGACACCTTGGTTTAAATGCCGTGGCTGGATTCTGATAGCTGCATGTGTGATCCACAATACCGCAGATGATGAAGTGAATAAAAAATGCAAATTCCCTGAGCTACCTGGTTCGGAGGATGCCTAATGGTACTACATAGTAAATGTCATGGAGCTACTCAAAAGCAGGATATGTTTTTAGTTCTCACTTCTAGCAAAAAGAAAATACATAAATAAAGTCATGCTTTCTTCTATAGATTGGGAGCAGCAGAATATGACTGGAGTGACCATGTCTGTCCTGGTTTTCTCAGAACAATCCTAATTTATTCCCATTGTTTCAATAATGCCCGCTCTTAAAAGTGTTCTAGATTGATGGAGATAAATGATACAGTCATGCTAAACATGGCTCGAGTTTCACAATGTACCTGATTGGTTTAACGTATTATCAGGTTTCAAATTTAGTCACTTTTAAAATGGGTATGCTTCCTCCTCATTGATGATGTTAGAAAGCTGTATCATCACCTCCCAAAAAAGCAGCTTTGGACAGCCACCACTGTTACCCTCTAGTCACCACTTTATGCCAGAACAATGACCCCAGCAAAGAGAAAAGCAGAGAGTGAGCATGAGCTGCAGGGCGCCACCGTGCACCCACTGGGACTCAAGGCCAGCATCCACATTCAAACCTATGTCTGCAACCACAGTGGTGAGCAAACATGACTAGGGACTTAAAGCATTGGTCTTTCTTTAGGTTTTATTTGTCAGTAGCAACCTCCCTTGTTCCCGCATATAATCTCTGGCAGGCCCCTGGGCTTTCTATTTATTCTTTTGTCATAGATAGTCCCAGAGTCACTTTAAATCACACACACTGTCTTAATTCTGTAAATAAAATGTCTGGCTGAAGATAGTAATCAAAATCCTGTATACCACTGTATTAAATCCACCCTTTTCCCTCCCACCTCCTCATCCTCCCATACACCCTGTCCCTGAATTCCTCCACCCTTTTCAGGCTGACACCTGGACTGTGGAAAGGGTGTGTGGTCATATGCTCTTTAAGGAATCTAATGGAGTTTCTTTTTTGTGTGTGTGAGACAGAGTTTCAATCCTGTCACCCAGGCTGGAGTGGAATGGCATGATCTTGGCTCATGGCAACTTCTGCCTCCCTGGTTCAAGCAATTCTCCTGCCTCAGCCTCCTGAGTAGCTGAGATTACAGGCATGTGCCACCATGTCTGGCTAATTCTGTAATTTTAGTGGAGACAGGGTTTCACCATGTTGGTCAGGCTGGTCTCGAACTCCCAACCTCAGGTGGTCCATCTGCCTTGGCCTCCCAAAGTGCTGGGATTATAGGCATGAGCCACTGTGCCCTGCCACTAATGGAGTTTCTTGACTAAACTTGCTGCTTTGCACTAGGAAATCAGGAGAGAAAAGCAGGTAGAAAGTGAGGGCTGTTCTTATGTGGCTGTGTGGTTTCCAGCACTCTGGGCCTGGCAGATGGTGAAAGTGACTCTTTCTCTTGGTGTGCTCTTTAGACTTTCTTGCTGGATCTCTGCCTGTGGTCTTGTGACCTGGATGGATGCATTTTCAGTTCAAGTGGCGCATGGGAACACCCTTCCCCAACTGCTTGTCACCTGGCAGCACAACTCCAGTCCTTTTCACTGTGAGGCCTGCTTGTCCCTCCAGGCAAGTCTGATGAACAGGACCTAAGAGGACCCCAGCAACACTCTCCATTGCATGCTTCTGGGACAACACTCCCATTTTTTACGGCTTCAAGGCATCACAGCGAGAACATCTCCGGCTCATCTTACAGGTGGTCAGCTCTTGATTCTCCCTCTTCATTTCCCAGGCAGGCATCAGATCTCAGTCTACAAACCACTTTGATTATCTCAGTCACGTGTTATGTTCCAGTTTTTATAGCCCCAAATTTGGAGAGAGACAGGTGATGCTCTCTAGAAGCCCATACATTCACGTGGCTCAAACTGAAGGGAAGACTCCTCCTACCCCTACGCACTGGGGACAGAACATAGCCCAGAACTCTGATGACTCTTTCTCAAGTTCTCTTCACTCGGCTCCTTACACATAAGACCTACAGAATGCCTCTGCTTCCCTGGTCCTTACTAGGCTCCGATGATGCAACAGGAACCAAATTCGTGAAACAGGGAAAATGGAGTTTAGAGCATAACTTTGTCTGATATACCAGACTTACAATATTCTCTCACCTTCTCCTCTCCTAATCATTTCAATATTCTTTATCTGATTCCTGGATTTGATTGAAAAGCACAAATATTAAATAGGTTCCAAGAATTATTTGCCTAATAAATCAGTGCAAGGGCCATAGGGAGTGGGGAGGAGGGAGAAAGTCTATCTCACACACGCCTTGGAACCAAGACATCCATTGCATCAGTACCCCTGTAGAAACAATAAGGACCCAGTAGAAACTGTAACTTAAACTATAAACCCTCTGTGGGTATTAATGCTAACGGTCCGCTGCCCCAAAAGGCAAAAACAGGTAAGCAAGCCGACATCTATCCTCCACCCATTAGAAATTCACTCTGAACAATGCTTATTTCTTTTCCATGTTGCCCGAGTTTCCAGAAAAGCTCTCTCTAGGGTCTGACCTCATGTAATTCACGTACCTTATTCCCATAGGGGAAATCTAAGAAATTGCTTTCCAGTGTGTTGCATCTTATAGCGAGTTGAGAAATCCCCTCTGATCTGCTGAACTTTTGAAGTCCCAGAAGTAGAAAAACATTAAGAAATATAAGAAAGGTCAAAAATCTGAAAATGCCACTTGTAAATGGACAGTCTTATTGAGTAGACAGGTCTCCTCAGGTGGGGAACAGAGCTTACATTAGTGCTTAGGAAGGAATGAAAGGAATAAGTTTCTTTCAGCACTTTAATTTTGAGCAGAGGACAAAGTTATGAATTTCAGAGGCTGGTTCCAGGTGACATGTGCTAAACATACAACTACCATGGAGCACTAATATAGAACCTCAACAAAGGAAGAAATTACAGGGTTGCTTTGCTAGGATGTGGGAGATAAGAGCAGTTGATTTCTCAGCATGAAGACTACAGCAGACTCTGTCATCTGGCTAGATCTTCTGTCATCCCCTCAAGGGCTTCCAACAATAAACAAAGAACACAAACAGACAATAAATGCCTCTTGATAATGAAGTCAAAGCCTTGATACCATCAAAAAATGAAACTATTCAAAGACTTTTTTTTTTTTAAGTAGGCTTTTTTTAAGGGTAGCTTTAGGTTCACAGCAAATTTAAGTCAAAGTACAGAGAGCTCCCACATTACTCCTATCCCCCTTCCCTTGTACACACACAGCCTCCCCTACTGTCACATCTACCCCAGAGTGGTACTTTTGTTGCAACTGATGAACCAACACTGACATATTATTATCGCACATCCACAGTTTACATTAGGGTTCATCCTCGATTTATACATTCTACAAATCTGGACTAATGTATAATAACAATGTGTCCACCATGTTAGTATCATATAGAATAGTTTCACTACCTTGGAAGTCATCTGTATTCAACCTATTCATCCCTCCCTTCCTGCAACCCATGACAACCGTGGACTTTCTTATTGTTTCCAAAGTTTTGTCTTTTCCAGAATGTCATATATTTGGAGTCATGGATAATACAGCCCTTTCATATTGGTTTTTCTTGCTTGGTGATATGCATTTAATTTTCCTCTATGTCATTTTGTGGCTTAATAGCTTATTTCTTTTTAGCTGAATAATATTCCATTGTATGGATGTACCAAAGTTTGTTTATCCATTCGCTCACTAAAGGACATCTTAGTTGCTTTGAAGTTTTGAATGAATGTTGTATGAATATGCAAGTTTTCATCAATTCAGTTGGGTAAAGGCAGCTTGATTGCTAGATCTTACAGTAGATTATGTTTAGTTTTTATAAGAAATGGCAACACTGTTTCCAAACTGGCTGTTACCACTCTACTTTTCACTAGTAATGAGAATGAGAGTTGCTGTTGTGCCACATCCTCACCCAGCATTTGGTGGTGTCAGTGTTTTGGATTTTAGTCATCCTAATAAGTGTTAGTGGCATATCATTGTTTTAATTTGCAATTCTCTTCCATGTGTGTTGAACATCTTTCCCCATGATTATTTGTCATCTGCTTATCTTCTTTGACCACTTATCTGTTCAGATCCTCTCCCCTTTTTTTGTTTGTTTGCATGTTTTTTTTGTGTTTGATTTTTCAAAGAGAGCTTTTTTTTTATTATTGAGTTTTAATAATGCTGGTACAGTGTGGATAAAAGTTCTCTTTCAGATATGTCTTTTACAAATATTGTCTCCCAGTCTGTGGACTGTCTTCTCATTCTCTTGACAAATGATTTTTAAATAATAGTCCATTTTTTAATTAAAAACAATTTGCTTTAGTGAAAAATGCATGATGATGATAGCGTCTGAGGAAATACTCGATGATTGAAAGGAACATTTTATTAGATAAATACCAAATATGGTTAAAAAAAGAGTATAGCAAAATTTTGGCAATTTTTAATGTTATAAAAATTTCAGTTATCTGTGTACATATGTATGTATGTATGTATGTATCTAATTTAGGGAGGCAAAAGAGGAAACGGAAAAGGAAGTTTAAGAACAAGAGGATGGGTAGTAGGGAAGGACCTTGTCAAAAATAATTGTCCATCATCCTCTCTCTGTTTTTATAGATGTTGGTGTTGCTACTAGTGAACCCTGAGAAACAATCGGAATCCCAAGTCTTTTTTCTTTTAATCTTTACATTTAACTTCACAGATTTGTTTTGTTTTTATTTTAATGCAACCTGATTGGAGCATGAATTAATGCTTTTTATTTTGACAAGAATGGACAAGCAAGATGTATTCCTTACGTAACTTTCTTATGTATCTCGGGTCTATGTATTTTCATTGTTTTCAACAAACTTCAGATGTTCTCATCTACGCAAAATGACAATTCTTTTCCTCACTCACAAGATACAGTTAAAGAAACACATACTTCCTAAACTATAGCTACTTCAAAAATTATTTTTAAAATTATACTTTTATGGGGTGGATCCAAGATGGCCGTTTAGGAACAGCTCAGGATTGCAGCTCCCAGTGAAAGCGCAGAGGGTGAGTGGACGCCGTGTTTTTATTGCCCACAGACTAGGAAATTCCCGGGCAGAGGTGCTCCATGGTCACCAGCGCGGCTGTTTCGGCCAGCGCGGCTGTGCCGGCCAGCGCCACTGCTTTGCCCTGCGCAGCTGCTTTGTCGGCGCCCCGGAGCCGCAGTTCTCCGTAC
>NW_016107574.1:4474378-4476640 GCF_001604975.1 Cebus imitator | reverse complement strand
AGCAGGGGGAGAAATGCCAGATGTAGGTGATGGGGAGGAAGGCAGCAAATCACACTGCCAGGTGTGTTCCTATGCAACAATTTTGCATGTTCTTCACATGTACCCCAAAACCTAAAATACAATAAAATAAATAAATGGGAAAAAAAATTATACTTTTATACACTGTATCATATATATCTTATGTACTTAAAAATCATTTTGTAAAGATTGAATATTTGCAAATTAAAATATCAAAGCTCTGGCAGCATTTGGAGAAGAGGAAGACACACCATTCTGCATAAGTGACTGTCCTCTCTTTTTTTTTGTACAGCACTTTTGTACAGGCCCTTTCTCCTAACCTGTCTGCCTCTGCCAGGGGCCAGAGCAGCCTCAGATTTTCCTCCAGGGCCCACTGTGGGCCAGCACTCTAGCTGCCTTCTCTGCATGATTACTGCTGCACAAGGTACAGCATTCGTTCCATCATTTTGGATTCCTGGATGGGACCCACACTTAACTGGCTGTCCCCGCAGCAGAAACTTACCCAAATTACACTGGTTCCCTGCTTAGCATGAAATTAGCTTGAAACACAGAGGCTACGGAGCAGCCCCTCCTGATGGCCTCAAGTTTGCTTACTGAAAAGGAACCTCTTCATACCCCAAGACAAAGTCAGACTGGGTCTCTCTAATCCTAGCAGCAATATCTTTCCTCACTGTTCCCCCCACTTAACAATCGCTTTTGATAAGTGAGAATGTTTCAGCTCAAACAACAAGCTTTTTTTTTTTTATATCTAGATAACCAAAAATTTTTTCATGCAGCATTTGTATATAATTGTTTCAGGTCTATTTCTGTGTTTCTATGATGAAATTGTACCTTCCCAGCAAAACAACACAATAGAAAACAATCACCCTGTATATGTGAAGGTAACACTGAAGCCCCTACGGGAGGGTCCATTCTATGGAGAGGTCAGGCCAATGATTGTGGTAGATTTGGAAAGGAGCTGCAATTACAGGTTTATTGGGTTTATAACATCGGGAAGAACCCACACCAAGACAGTGGATCACTCATCAAGGCTAGTTTACTTTCTGCAGAAAGGGTGCAACTCTCCGGCAATCTTGCCACGAGAGTGCACCAGAACAAAGGAGACAGGGATATTTATAACTTTCATAACCTGATGCAATCGCCCTACGGCTGTGTCCAGTTTCCACTGGCTGGAACAGGACCTCACATTCTATGCGTGACCCGATTGGCTAAAAACTTGAAATTTTCCTGAATAGATAAGGGGAAAATAAAACAAGCAAGAAGACAAGGAAGAAGAGGAAACTAGCCAAGAGAAGGTCAGGAGGGTTTCCAAATAAGGAATGGCATGCACCAGGGTTTGGAGCTTGTCCACTTCTGTTCAGACATGCCGGCGCGAGTCAAGGTACCTGATTTAAGACGTAACTGATTTAGAGACTATATGTACCTGGGTATATGTTTCTGCTAACAGCGGATAATGGCCATAGAGCAAGAGATTGTAACTCCTTATAATGTAGTCTAAGATATAAACTTTGAAGAAGACCTTTCTCATCGCTCACATGGGCTCTCTAAAATAGTGGCGTTCCTGGGCAATGGTGTATAAGTAATCTATGAAAAATAAATAATGTTTTATATACTTTACCAGAAATGTGATATTTAAACAATTCTAAAATAAGACACTTTGAAACAAAAAAGAGACTTAAAAAGATAATAATTTCCTAGTTGGTAAATCGTAAGACTCATACTAGATAGTACAACACAGGAATAGACCAAGATACGGCAGGTGCATTCCATCGCAGCTAAAGCACAGAGTTATTTGTATCCTTAGAGATATGTTTATCACAGCATTCTTTGTGGTACTGAAAGAACAGAAACAACCTAAATGATAAGCAGGGGATTAATATTTTTAAGATAAAAATAAAGTAAATCCATATGAGCCATTAGGCAGCCATTAAGAATATGTGCGTTTTAGGCAATTGTGTGCCTTGAATAAAAAGACGAGAGTCAAAAGAACTGAGTCTTATTAGTAGCTTGCTTCCTAACCAGCTATTTAATACTGAACTCACGACTTTATCTTCCTGAGCCTCAACTGTCTCATCTAAAAAGTGGGGACTTAAAAAAGTAACTACCTGAATGGGCTGTTGTGAGAATTAAATGAGATGATACCCTTGACGTGCTTAGCCAACGATACAGTTACCTTTTATTGAGCATTTACTATTATTAGGTTGAGGCAAGGAAAACTGTCTTTTTTTTTTTTTTTTTTTTTTT
>NW_016107574.1:4472483-4474151 GCF_001604975.1 Cebus imitator | reverse complement strand
TTTAAGACGGAGTCTCTCTGTCACCAGGCTGGAGTGCAGTGGTGCAATCTCGGCTCACTGCAACCTTTGACTCTCTGGTTCAAGTGATTCTCCTGCCTCAGCCTCCAGAGTAGCTGAGATGGAAGGCACACGCCAACATGCCCAGGTAATTTTTTGTATTTTTAGCAGAGACGGGGTTTCACCATGTTGGCCAGGATGGTCTTGATCTCCCGACCTCGTGATCCACCCACCCTGGCCTCCCAAAGTGCTGGGATTAAAGGCCTGGGCCACCGCACCCAGGCAAAATTTCCATTTTTATAGTTCAAATATAGTCAACATTTGAAAATCTTATTTAGTTAAAACTAATATATTAAGAAAGAAGACAGCATACAAACTAGAGTATAAAGTCTCATCTATGAGAGCAGACACAGATATAGCAGGTGTTAACTCTGAAGTAAAATAATTAATGGATTTTAGTAGCATTAATGTATTTTAATCTATTTGAGTAGCTTTGAGGTGATACTAGATCAAGGGCCTCAAACCATAGCCATTCTTTCTCCAAATTTCTAAGGAATACACACACACACACACACACACAAACACACACACACACACACAGAGAGAGAGAGAGAGAGAGAGAGAGAGAGAGAGACAGACAGACAGACAGACAGACAGACAAACAGACAAATGCCTATGTTGGCTGTAGTATCAATTTATCCATCCAGTTACTAGAGTGGAAGATAAATAGAAAGAAAAAAATACAATAATACATAATACAATACTACACGGCTCAAAGTTGACGCCAGAGTTTTTTGGAGGTAGGTAGTTGGATGACGGTGACAGGACAGAAAAAAGCTGAGTGATGATCCTGTCACAGCCAGGCCCTGAACCTCTAACCATAATAGCCCACAAAATCGAAGCCACATGTGAGCATGCGACCTCACATCTCACACAGACTCTGAGCAGAGGGGTCCCACTCTCCTGGGAAGGGAGAAAGAGGAGTAGGAAAAAGCAAGGGCTAAAGGCTGTCTCAAAAGGGGATCGGAATTAACAGCTTCTGAGCACCTACCCCCAGTATCTATTTTTTTGTCTATATTTTTTGCCTTTTAGCAAATAAACTTTCCACATTTTTCAATATTTTCAGTGAAAATAGATATGCCTATACATAGAGATTCACTAAATTGTAAAATTAAAATTATATATATAACTTTATAGGAGAAAAAGAACAAGTCTTTTTAAAATTGCAGTTACACGCAATTAAAGCATACTGACTCTGAGGCAAATTAAATCATCCATAAGAAACGCACAGGCTCTCCTAGGTATGAAAGCAACAGCTCCTTCTGTGTCACTTTGTCTCCAGGAATATGCTTCGGTAGTTAAGAACCGCTTCATGTTCAAGGGTGGCTTAACCTTAGAGGAGAGACTTAGAAGGGGATTATACTTTTAGATCAGAAGAGAATGAAATTTTCCCCAGAACAAACGATCTCTAAAACCCTTAGAAATTGTGCATTACACATCCTTCTTCCACCTTCTTTCCACTCTACATTTCTTGTGTATATCCCTGTGGCAGTTAATAGAAAACACAAATCACAGGCCGGGCGCGGTGGCTCAAACCTGTAATCCCAGCACTTTGGGAGGCCGAGGCGGGTGGATCACAAGGTCAAGAGATCGAGACCATCCTGGTCAACA
>NW_016107574.1:4415297-4471363 GCF_001604975.1 Cebus imitator | reverse complement strand
GCGTGCCTGTAATCCCAGCTACTCAGGAGGCTGAGGCAGGAGAATTGCCTGAACCCAGGAGGCAGAGGTTGCGGTGAGCCGAGATTGCGCCATCGCACTCCAGCCAGGGTAAAAAGAGTGAAACTCCGTCGCAAAAAAAAAAAAAAAAGAAAACACAAATCACTAAAGGAAAGAAAGAATGAATGAATGAAAGAAAAAGACCTGAGGTATCAGAATTAAAAAGAGGTGTGAATTGGCCCATTACAGAAAACGGAGATCTACAGAGATGTGGCTTATGTTTACTTTCCCGCCCTCCTACCATGGCCTTTTATAAAAAGAAAAGCTCTGTCTCTTTTCTTTTCTCTCTCTCTAAAGATGAAGTCACACTGAGACAGATTTGAGTGCTAATCAGCTTTTGGAAAAGCAGATCAACGAAAAAAGCCTATATTGAAGACTTTCTGGTTCATTTTTCCTCATTGTTTTAGTAGCCTGAGTGTATGGGAAATCAAACTTTGTCAACTTAAGCTGCTGTTCCTGGCTGAATTTTGGAGTGGTCAGCAAGGTTCCTATTACAATTGGCCACACACAATTGTGAGGGCACAGGCGTGCGTGCATACACACACACACACACACACACACACACACACACACACACAATCAGAGTGCTCAGTTGCTGAGATGCCAGCAAGAAAGATGAAAATAAATGGAGTATGGTCATTAAGATTCCTAAACTAATAATTTTGAGTATGGTGTAAAATGAATGATTGCTAACAGAGAAGGGATGGAAGGACCTCTTTTGCTTAAGAAAATTAATTAATTAAGGGGTTAAGACTGATTGGTTAGGAAATCACCAGGAAAGGTCACTCCTAACAGAGTCATTATGCTTAGAGTAAGCAGTCATCAGCTTACCCTGCAAAATAACTGCTGAATATTGAATACAAATTATTTGCAGAACCCTCAGCTATCCTTGCTTCATTTTGCCAATGGGGATACACGGAAGCTGGGATTATCTGTTCGTGTGTGTATTGATGTATTTCAGCGTCTCATTATAAATTATTATCTTCACATTAAAGAAAACAGCCAGCTCACAGGCATAGCACCAACACAGGAGGGCTTTATATATCACATGCTTGGATCGGGTGTATTTTGTTTCACCTTGCTTTGTTTTTTTTCTTTAGTAGAATTTGGAAAGACATGATGGTTCTCAGGAGTGAGGACTTTTTTTTTTTTTTTTTTTTTTGAATAATAGGGATAGTCAGGTAAGCCTTCTAGGTGAAATTTCTATCAAGAGTCCAGGGAACTTAGTGTTCTAATGCTTCCCCACTTACTCCTTCTGAAACTGTATCTGCTCAAAGCCTTCTCAATGAAGACATGGGGAATCTGCCCTTCAAAGACAAGGTAATTTCAGCAGATCTCAGGGGAGTTTTGCAATCAAAATTTCCTTAGATACAACTGTGGTGGAACTGGTGACAAAATATATTAATGCAGACATTGTGGTTTTATAAACCCCACCAAAGACCACAAATTACAGCTGTGTGATTCTGGAAAAGCCACATGCTGTGTGTTGAATCCTGGACAATATACACTGGTTGTCTAATTTCCTTCCTAGTTTTAAGAAGACTCATAAAAGTCCTTGCCCTATCCTTCCCCTTCTAGAAGACTCTCAGGGACCAAAAATATTTGAGAGGTATTTGTATTTGAATCTTATTTAGGGAGGTCCTGAAATACTTTTTTGGATCTTAATTAATTTAATGTTGATAAGCCTATTCAATGTACACTGCAGTAAACTAGTGACATACAAACAAACCTAGTCCTGCCATCAAGGGGTTTACAGTAGCAGTGGAGCAGAAAAGCAATGAAATATAGTCAACACAATGTAGCTAAAAAAACAACCACAAGGGCAGAACCTCAGAAGACGGAACTCACTGAGAAAAGCATGGAAGGGGGCAGGGAAAATACATGGTAATAAGGACTGGAAACTGTTTCACCACGCTGGCCTCCAGTGTAAAGCCCTCTGAAAGCTGGCTATCTCCCCAAGTGCACAAATACAGATGTTTGCTCATTCGTAACTCCTGAACCGGAGAGCCACTAGCTCAGAGGCATCATCATGGGAAAGCCCCCTGCAGTTTTCAGGGATGGTGCCTTATGAATAATGGAAGCTTTCAAGAATGATTTTGGTTTAAAAACAGGAATAAGTCCTTCCTTTGGGGTTGTGTATGTCAGCACTCTGCCATGGTAAATTATCTGCAGACCGTGTAGTCTATCAAAATGAGCACGCTGCTGCTCATTTTTCCTGCCTGCCATGCTGTTTATTAACTATCATCCATTATTTTAAAAACGTTTCTGGAATCAAAGGTAAGAGCAAAAAGAGAAACAAAAGGGTGATAGGAGATAAATGCACTGCAAATACTGGTCGTATATGCCAGCAAGATGGGAAAAATATCTCATAGGGAAAAACAAAAGCCAATTCTTCCATAACAGCAGTAATATTCACAGGTTTGCATGCTTTCAGGAGGCTCAGGAAAGCACAAGGTTTGGGGACATTGAGTTATACTTCTGGGATGCTCTCTTGGGGAAAGCTTGCGTCAAGCAGATCAGTAGTCAACCCCCATTTACAGAGCACTGATGTTATGTGACTTTTTACCCCCCTACCATATACACTGGTAAAACTATACTATAGTACTAATATAGTCTACAAATATTATTTTTGAGAATTGTATGATGCTCTTTGATATATTTGATGATATCCTGAAGATTTTTAAAAACAGAGTAGAAAGCACTATCTTCAGCAAAAAATAATCTCACATTTGGCTGCTGATAGCCCCCCTGATACTACTCATTTGGCATCTAATCCCCCTTTCCTGAAGGAACTCACAGCACTGCTGTCACCCTGTGTTATTATTGGAATCTTGAGTTGTTATTTAATTTTGTCACTAGTGACAAAGCAAAGGTATCTGTTGCTGCCTCGGAGTGATAGTGATCTTTCTCCCTAATTCCGCATGTGTGTATGCCTGTCTCCGGCACAACTCATGCTAGTTTCTTGGACAAAATGGCACCTTAGCAAGAGTCAGGGAAATGAAAAATGTTAACTACCCAAGAAAAAAAAGAAAGATAATTCCAAGAAATCTAGACAAAGTTTTGCTCTAAGGATGCCCTTGACAAACACGCAAAATGAGCTTGTCTGCTCTGCCTTCCACAGAATCAGAAGTACCTTCAAGGTGAGCACTCCCTTTGCAGCAACGGTAAATTTTAGCTGGTTCGTGCCAACACAGTTGCAAACTAAATGCTTAAGTGAGATTAGACTCCAATTTCAACCACTTTCCAGGCACTGCCTCATTTTATAGTGTTATAGAATGATTACCAACAGCAGTTATTCTGAAACCAATCTGAGACCTGGGCCTCTGCAATGTAAAGCATATCAGCGATCTTTGTCAACATCAGTTTTCCCCATACTAATTTACGTTTCTTTCACACCACAAAGAGATCTAAGTTTATGATTTACATGGACAGCACGATCGTGTTCAGGTCTAAATGCAAAAGAGATTACATGTGGATGATGAATTTGCATCCTTGTAAATGCAGAATATTTTAGCCATGACAAATGGCAAGATGGGAGAACATGTACACTGAGACTAGGAAGCCGAGAAAGTATCAGCAACATTCATGAGCAGCTCAGTCCAGGAAACCCCAGAAAACTAATGGGCCAAAGTTCACCGATTCTGTGTTTGTTTGTTTTTTTTCCAGATTAAAATCGCCTAGGCAGCTTTTAAACTACCTGTGTCCTGAGCTAAGCCCTAGAGATTCAGATTCAATTAGTCTTGGGTGGGACCACACATATACTATTTTAAAAAGTTCCCCAGAAGATTTTAAGTTTCACAGGATAAACAGCCACTGAGTATAAAATGTATTTAGTATATTTCCAGGCTTATGCTCAATAGAATAGTAGCTAAAATAAAATCAATGATTTATTAATTCATTGATTTATTAAACAAGTAGTTAAGAGTACTCACTATGCGGTAACTCTGGTTCTACAAAACCAAGAAGTTGCGAACTAAACACTTACTCTTAAGGAGTCCAATAGTGAACTACAATGATACCTGAACAGACAGTTGTATCTGGGATGCCCCCCACCCCCAGCTATGGCAGAGGACAGCACAAAAGCAAGTTTTACCTGCTCCAACTCCCCAGTAAGGATAGCTAACATACACAGAGCGATCTACAACTTGTAGAACACAGGGAACATCATCAACTTTACCAAATATTAATAGCAACTTCAACTATGAAAAACATTCTCAGCTGGGTGCAGTGATGCATGCTTGTAATCCTAGCACTTGGGGAGAACAAAGCGATGGATCACCTGAGGTCAGGAGTTCAAGACCAGCCTGGCCAACACGGCAAAATGCTGTCTACTAAAAATACAAAAAATAGCTGAGCCTGGTGGTGCACACCTGTAATCCCAGCTACTCGGGAGGCTAAGGCAGGAGACTCACTTGAACCCAGGAGGTGGAGGTTGCAGTCGGCTGAGATCATGCCACTGCACTCCAACCTGGGCAACAAAGTGAGACTCCGTCTCAAAAAAGTTTCGAAAGTCAAAATATAAGACATTGGCACAGATGTGGTGAAAAGGAAAAGTTTACACACCGCTGATGGGAATGTAAATTAGTACAATCTCTTTGGAAAAGAGTATGGAGATTTTTAAAAATTTCTAAAAGTAGATATTCCATTCAATCCAGGAACCCACTACTGGGTATCTGCCCAGAGGAAAAGAAGTCATTATATGAAAAAGACGCCTGCACTTGTATGTTTATTGCAGCCCAATAAGCAATTGCAAAGATATGAAACCAACCTAAATACCCATCAACCATTGAGTGGATACAGAAAATGTGGTATATATACACTAAAAAATACTACTCAGCCATAAAAAAAGAACAAAATAATGTCTTTTGTAGCAACTTGGATGGTGCTGGAAGCCATTATTCTAAATGAAGTAACTTGCCCATGGAAAACAAATTACTATATGTTCTCACTTAATAAGTAGGAGCTAAGCTGTGGGTACATGAAGGCAAACAGAGTGACATGATGGACATTGGAAATTCACAAAAGGAAGGGTGGAAGGGGAATTGAGGGACAAAAACCTACATATTGGGTACAATGTACACTATTAAGGGCATGGGTGCACTGAAATCTCAGCCTTCATCACTATACAATTTATTGATGTAATCAAAACCACCTGTACCCCAAAAGCTATTGAAATTAAAAAAAAAAACATTTACAAATTAAAATAAAGGAAGTAATTTTTGAAATACCCACTTACAAATGAGGAAACTGAGGCTCAGACGCATTTAGGTATTTGATAGTTACCTCTCTTCCAAGTTAGCTTTTACAATCACAAGACCTGACTTACAGTTATGCTTCTACCTCTTATAATGTGCCTGGTGAGTCCTTAAAATATTTGATTTGCTCTCCAGTGTAATGTAATTGATGAAAATTATTATTATCCCTACTATACAATATGGAAATAGAGGTCCAAAGAGATAAGGTAACTTGGTGGAGATAATATTCTAATATTTACCATTCTAAGTCCTCTAATTTAGCAGTCAGGAAATACCTGGCTTCCTACCTGCAAAACAATAGTGGATTTCCCTGTCTGGGTCTACCTTTAGTCAACAAATAATGAGTTATAATGGATACATTTTTTTTTATTATTGTATTTGGGTTCTGGGGTACACGTGCACATTCTGCATCCTGCAGGATTGTTGCACAGGTACATACATGCCATGGTGTTTTGCTGTCTCCATGCTGACACCCCACCCCCCCACCCCTCATTGCCTACATCACACATTTCTCCCGGTGCTATCCCTCCCCACTCCCCTTTGCTGTCCCTCCCCTCCCCTCCTCTCCACCTCCACACCTCGCCCTATGAGTGTTATTCCTTTCCCTGTGCCCGAGTGTTCTCATGGTTCATCACCCCCCTATGAATGAAAACATGGGGTGTTTGGTTTTCTGTTCTTGTATCAGTTTGCTGAGAATGATGATGTCTGGATACATTAAAAAAAAAAATCCTAGAAGAAATGGGGTAGCAGTGTTTTATTATTAGCATTCCAAAATATGTAAGGACACCTGCTGTAAACAAGGCAAATATCTGGGGCAACAGTTATTAGTAATATAGCATGTTAGAGCTAGGTTGAAAAACAGTCTGTCTAGTATAAGGTCTTTTAGGCTAACTGGCTGCACCAAAGGCCATATCCTAAATCAAGTCATGGCGACCCCCGTGACCTGGGCCTACACGTCTGGATGGCCTCCGGGAACTGGAAAATCTGAAGTAACTGGAAGACCACAAAAAGATGAAGAATGCTCAACCTCGGTGGTACCTAACTAACTTAAGGCATTCTCTATTGTTCCATGATTCCCGCCTCAATAGATAAGGCAATTGGACTTTGTAACCAACCTTGCTCAACCTCATGACTCCAGACCCTACAATCCCCTCCCAGCTTACAAAAACCACCCTAAACTGTAACTTCTCTAACATTCCACTGCCTACCACAAACCTCTAAAACCAACTCCTAACCCATCGCCCTCCACTGAGTCTCTTTTCAGACTCAGCCCTCACGCACGTGGGTGGATAAACATCCATGTTGCTCACAGAAAACCTGTTTGGGGCTTTCTTCATTCCGAGTGCACATTTTAACATCTAGTAAAAATTTTTCTTAAAAATGAGAAGACCACAATTCTATGAAATAAAACAATTTGCTCAAGATCACACAATTGGTGGCAGTGCTAAGTTTAGAACACAGGACATGCTCACACCTACTCTCAATATGCATAGAACATAGTATTTCCTTTTCACAGGATTCGTCAAAGTGGTAATGTCACTTTTAACTGTTTTGATTGTCTTCGCAAAAGTTTGAGGAAAATTCAAGTAGGTGAAGTGATTTCAATTTGCATTTAGAACTGCTAACATTTCTAGAAAGCACTTTGAAACTTAAGAATTAAATTTAAGAACTGGTAGCCTGTAAACTCAAATTACCCCTATTATCATCTGATGGAGCATATCTGAATGTTAAGTATTCTTTACTGCCTCAAAAATCTGCAGAAGTGATCTTTGCAGTATGGTGCAGGAAGCTATCTATTCTTAAATACTGACTAATTGCTGAAAATCTCACTTTCCCTTTTCTCTAATTTTTGACTTGGCCTCAAGCCATCAGTTGTGCTTAGACTTTGGGACACAGCCCTTCACCAATCTTTTTCCTTCCTGTTTCCATTTACATCCTGACCAGTATCTCATGGGCATCAGTTGCATAATCTTCTAAGACAAACAGCAAGATGGTTGCTAACTATTCCATGGAATTTTGTTCCCAGAAACAGCACAAAAATGAGATGAAATGCAGTGAAGAGCCACTCAAGTTCAAGAAAGGAACACAGATTTGGTTAGATAATCTCAGAGCAGGCTTTTTTTTTTTGAGATGGAGTCTCACTCTGTTACCCAGGCTGGAGCGCAATGGTGCCATTTCAGCTCACTGCAACCTCCACTTCCTGGGTTCAAGCAATTTTCTGCCTCAACCTTCCAAGTAGCTGGGATTATAGGCATCCACTGCCACGTCTGACTAATTTTTTGTAGTTTTAGTAGAGATGGGGTTTCACCATCTTGGCCAGGCTGGTCTTGAACTCCTGACCTCATGATTCACCTGCCTAAGCCTTCCAAAGTGCTGGAGCCACTGTGACCAGCCAAATATTCTCTTAACCCTAGTGCAGCTTTCAGTGGATCAACACCAATACCTCTGGCATCAAGAAGAGAAGAATGTATAGAACATGACACCAATGGAGGGAACTTACATTTAATGAGATTTTACTATTCATCTGGAGCTTCAGATATCTTTGTCCTTGCAATAAGTCTATATGAGACATATATGTGAGGGAATAGGTTTTTGTGAACGCCAGGAAGCTGGAAGCAGAGCTACTGTTCAGGAATTTCCTGAACTCTGATTTCCTCCATAGATCAGACATGGCCTTGATGATGAAAAGTTTGGCATAACCCCTGAGAAAAGTTCTATCTTCATTCCCTTAAGAGGAAGCATCAATTGCAAAGACTATTCTTGAATAGAATGCAAGATACAACTCCAAAGCCATCATGAAAAACCAAAATAGTTGACTTCTCAGACATGGTTGAAAACTATTCTTCAAGGACAAAATTACTAGCAATTCTTCATGATGACTCTACTTCTGATAAATTCATCCTCTGGTTAAATACTTAAACTCAATCTAATCTTAAGTTACCCTATATGTATCCATTCTAATCTAAAACTCCAATCTAAAATACTGAAGTACTAGCAGCCCCATTTACCAGATGATATGGTTTGGCTGTGTCCTCACCCAAATCTCATCTTGAATGGTAGCTCCCATAATCCCCATATGTTGTGGAAAGTACCCATTGGGAGGTAACTGAATCTTGGGGTTAGGTTTTTTTAATGCTGTTCTCATTATAGTGAATAAGTCTCACGAGATGTTTTTTTTTTTTTTTTTTTCTTTTTTTTTTTTGAGACAGAGTCTTGCTCTGTCACCCAGTCTGGAATGCAATGCCACGATCTCAGCTCGCTGCAACCTCTGCCTCCTGGATTCAAGTGATTATCCTGCCTCAGCTTCCCAAGTAGCTGGAATTACAGGTGCCCACCACCATGCCTGACTTTTTTGTTGTTGTTGTTGTTGTTGTTGTATTTTTAGTGGAGTCAAGGTTTCACCATGTTAGTAGGCTGGTTTTGAACTCCTGACCTCAAGTGATCTGCTTGCGTTGGCCTCTCAAAGTGCCAGAATTACAGGCATGAGCCATCACACCTGGCCAATCTGATGGTTTTATAAAGGGCAGCTCCCTTTCACAGGCTCTCTTGTTTGCCGACACGTAAGACACGCGTTTGCTCCTCCTTTTCCTTCTGCCATGATTGTGAAGCCTCCCCAGCCATGTGGAACTGTGAGTCCATTAAACCTCTTTTTCTTTATAAATTACCCAGTCTTGGGTATTTCTTCATAGCAGTATAAAAATGGTCTAGGCTGGGCGTTGTGGCTCACACCTGTAATCCCAGCACTGTGGGAGGCCAAGGTGGGCAGATAACCTGAGGTCAGGAGTTCATGACCAGCCTGGCCAACATGGTGAAACCTTGTCTCTACTAAAAAAACAAAAATCAGCCAGGCGTGGTGGCAGGCTCCTGTGATCCTAGCTACTTGGGAGGCTGAGGAAGGAGAATTGCCTGATCCCGGGAGGCAGAGGTTGTAGTGAGCTGAGATTATGCCCTTATACTCCAGCCTGAGTGACAGAGTGAGACTCCATCTTAAAAAACAAAAAGAAAATGGTCTAATACACCAAAGAAAAATGAGGTCCAGAGAGGGCAACATTAACCAAAGCTTGGATAGATTAAGTATCCATCTCAACACTATCTTCTCTACAAAGATAAATAATTCATAAGAAAAGAAGTAGATGGAGAAACTAGGGGCTAGCAAGGAATGTCAAATCAAAGAAGAAAGCAGGTAGCTGGTATCACATCTGTAATACCAGCACTGAAGGCCAAGGCAGGTGGATCATGTGGTCAGGAGTTCAAGACCAGCCTGGCCAACACGGTGAAACTCCATCTCTACTAAAAGTACAAAAGAATTAGCTGGGCATGGAGGCCTGTTATCCCAGCTACTCGGTAAGCTGAGGCAGAGAATTCCTTGAAACTGGGAAGCAGAGGTTGCAATGAGCTGAGATTGTGCCACTGCACTGCATCCTGGGTGACAGAGTGAGAGAAAGAAAGAAAAAGAGAGAGGGAGGAAGGGAGGGAGGGAAGGAAAGAAAATAAAGAAGAAAAAAAGAGAAGAGGGAGAGGGGGAGAGGGAGCGAGGGAGCGAGGGAGCGAGGGAGCGAGGGAGAGGGAGAGAAGAGAAGGCAATCCCAGGAAGTAGTGAGAAGAGGAACCAAAATTTAAAATCTCAGTCTGCTCCAGTGTACAAGGCCTATTTCAGGAGCTTACCACATGAAATTGATGCTTGTCATTATAAACTAGCTTGGCACCTGCACCTTGATCTTTGCCCTACTACAATGAGTCTAATAAGAGAAATGGCCTGAAGATATTTTCAGTCTGACTATATCCTGTAGAGTTTTATGTTTGGAGAGATGGGGAACATGGATGAATTATTCCCAAGAGCAGAAGTGGCAAATTGATGGACCTCAGGCCACCATGCTAGCTAGTAAAACTAAGCTAATCAGGACCACCATGGATGCAGCCATTGGAGATGTTCCCAGTGTCCTGCAGTCCAGACAGTAGCTGATCTCACCATTCCTTCCTCCTTCCTGCATGTCCTGGCCACAGGAGGAACAATTGTATCATGTGCTTCGAAGGGCCAAAGAATAACCAGGCAGTGACCCCTTTACTACAGAAATAAACAAACAAAGTGGTGATCACAATTAGAGTCCACAAATTCCTATGTCATATCAGCATCACAGCATCAACCTCTGATCTCTGGGGAGCTGCCAAAATGGAAACTCAGGGGCCAGACCTCTATTAACAAAGCAGCACTTGGTGTCAGCAAAACTCTGACTGCCAAGGTTACTGTCCACTGGGACCTCCTGCTTCCTAGCAAAAGTATAGCCTCCATGTGGTAATATTAATTTGTTAAGTTTTGAAGAGACAGATTGTTGGGATGGTTTTTTGTAACCCTAAAGAAAAAAAGTCCCTTGCAATGGAGAAGGAAGAGAATAGTGTAAATTCTGACTCTTTTTTGAGGTCAGAAGTGATAGATTCCTAACTGGAAGAAGGGCAATACCAAATTTAAGAAAAATGATCTAGGAAACGGACAGATAATGGCAAAATAAGAACAGAACCTGACATCACAATAAATACCAATCAAGTTCTGAAGATTTCCAGACAACAGTTTCCTTGCCCCACCAAAGAGAATGTATTCATCCACCTGCAGGCATGGCTAATCAAAGTCTAAAAGGGTGTATGTTTGGAATACTGCATTGAGTATAAATTTCCTCATTAATTTGGTTTAGGGTTGGGAGTTGGGTAAGACAAACTCGTAAAGTCATCTTATTTCTTTCAAACTCAAATAGTTAAAGCCAAGTTCACGCTGGCCTGACTCAGTGTTCTCGTCTGAAAGGGGCAATGATACAGGACATTCAAAGACAAATTCCTTGCAAAAGTCTTTTTAAAGCTTTGGTCCCCAGAAGTGATGGCAGAAATAAATATACATTTTTTGAAAGAAAATGTATATTTTCTTTCAAAAAGGCACAGTCCTGTGCCTTTCAGGAATTGATTGCATCTCCTGCTTCTGCAAGCTAAGAAGACATAATCCTCTGCGATCACAAATTGTTTGAAGCCAATAAACCAAAGGTGATGACCTTGCTAATACATCCCAGCAGGAGAAAGAAATAAAGCTGTGTTGAGGAATAACTCTTCAGCATGCCATTTCCCTTTGGAGAGAGGAGAAGCGCTCAAAGTGCCCCAGCTTGATTTATGGATGGGCAGTACTGTATTTCGGAAACTTCGCTTGAAATAAGAAAAAGGTTTTTCTAAATTTCTCCGGTAATGTTGCTTTCATCTTCCTTTTCCTAAGATATTCAGAGCAATGCCCCTGAGCCCTGGATATAGCGTCAGTGCTGCACATAGCTCTGGTGGTCTATGCTCAAAGTTGAGCCAGGTCCATAGTGGGGTCCTGCATCCTGCTTCCTAAAGTGAACTCTCAGGAGACAGCACAACGTACAGTCCTTGGGACTGGGAATTCAATGGGCCAGACATTACATGTGAACAAATGTACCTCAGCTTTATCATTAGATTAGCTTCCAGCACTCACAGAAGCATCATTAGAGACATTCGGTATAACAGTGTCAAGCTACATGACGAAATTAAATTAATATTTGTCACTTTTCTCAAGTGCAACGGCAATAATTAGAGCAAAACATGACATTTGGGTAAACTATCTTCTGTTAACCATCGATTACTTGTGCTATCTAATATGGGACACACTTTATATGAATTAAATCCACAGATGACACAGATAATACATTTTTTACAATTCTCCTTTCCTCATTACATTTAACCTGGTGCTCCTTGTTACTGAACATACTACTACGCACTAAGGTCTGTACTTGTTGTTGGGTATACAAAAGTGAGTAAGACAGTATGTATCCTTCAGACTGTTCCTCACGAAGGTAAGAGTTGTACTGAAAGTGCTTACAATTTAAACCAATACATTCAAAAGGTAAAATATGTTCAACAGAAAGAGTTAGCACATGAGCAGTAATTTATTCTCTGTGTGGGTCAGGCCCGGTGGCTCATGCCTGCAATCCCAGCACTTTGGGAGGCCGAGGCAGGTGGATCGCATGAGGTCAGTAGTTCAAGACCAGCCTGGCCAACATGGTGAAACCCCATCTCTACTAAAAATACACAAGTTAGCTGGGCATGTTGGCGCACATCTGTAATCCCAGCTGCTCAGGAGACTGAGGCAGGAGAATCGCTTGAACCCGGAAGGCAGAGGTTGCAGTGAGCCGACATCATGCCATTGCACTTCAGCCTGGGTGACAAGGCCAAAACTCCATCTCTAAATAAGTAATCCTCTGTGTGGATAGAGGTAGCTAGGGAAGGATCCCACAAAAGATGGTCCTTATGGAATTCAAAGCCTAGGTTCTGGAACTATACTGGCTTCAGATCTCTTCTCTACTGTTTAGTATCCTTATAAGCCTGTTAGTTACTCCCCTATGCCTCAGTTTCCACATCTATAAAAAGGGTATAATGACAGTACCAATCTCATAAAATTACTTTGGGAATTTGTTAATACATAAAAGCACTTGATGGCATGCCTGGCATATAGTAAAATTTCAGTATAAATGGCTACCAGTATTACTTTTTAGGGAAATTGAATAGAATGGGAAAGGCATTTCCAGCAAAGACCACAGAAATATGAGATCTGAGATTTGTGTCAGTTAGTTTCATATGATAAATAGATGTTTAGTAGGTGATTCACACTGAACATCAGCATCGCCATAAGCCTACTTAGATAAGTGTACTTTTTCTGATGAGGAAATGAAGCACAGAGACTTAAAAAAAAAAATCAGGACACAGTCTCAGAGCTAGTAAATGGACAAAGCCTGGATTCCTGCCCAGACAGTCCAAGGCCAGACCCCAAGTGCTGACCCATGACATGGACAGCCTTCCAAGAGCACAAGTTGTCTCAGCAGAACCTATAAGTAGGTTGTGTGTGTGGCTAGCACACAGAATACCCTTCCTTTATTGAGAATTTTAGTAAGTGAAGTGAACAATGCCAAGAAATGTGGCTCCTCGTAGGAGAGAGATTGGAGAAGCCAAAGTAAGGTCAACGGAGGCTCCAGAAAACTTAACTCTAAAAAACATATTTTTAAATAGGAAAAGAAATTTTGGAATGGGCTTCAGAGTAAGTAGTAGGGGGAAAAAAAAAACGGTGACTAGCAAGAAAATCAGTATTACTTCAACCTAACATCTGAGCAACTCATTCTGTGTTGACAATGGTATCACAGGCACTGCCAGTTGTGGTTAATCTGTAAGTCTTAGTTCGGGGAATAGAGAGCTGCCTGGAGAAAATCTCCCATAACCAAGATAGAGAAGGCTGCTTAGTGTTCCCCAAAGGTGTGGAGGTGGGCTGTCACTCACAAATAACTCAGGAATGTGCGGGGAATTGACAAGTAGATCTAGTTGTCCCATATACATGCAGAAAAATAGCAGCTCCTGCTCCTAGAGGGCTGAGTGGATTTCTTAAGAGCAGCTTTTATAAAAGTCTTTTCTGAGTAACTCCACTGGCCCTGACCTGTTCCCATTCATGGAGTTCCCTGGGGACAAGGTATGTTCCACGTTTTATCATACAAAAATTCACACTCCTTAGGGTATTATTTTTAAGGGTTCTTTAGACTCTTAAATATGAATGGATCGGGGGTCCTACTGTTTCACTGTTTGTCCTCCTGTCCTCACCAGCTTCCCTTTTCTTCTTTATTTAGTCCAGACCTCTTATCTACCACTCAAGCCCCTCAGCTCCCCAACTTCCTGTCTTTCCTCCTGGAATCATAACCAAATGCCTTCTTGCATGTTGGACAAGGCTATCCCAGGGTGTAGCCTTATGTGGATCTCAGCATTACCCACTAGCGCAGTGCACGCCAGTCCCTGAGCAGCCTCTCTCCTGTCTGCTTAGTAGCTCTTCCAAAATGTCAAGTCCCATCTCATGTCCGTCTCCCATTCAACATACACCCAAATGGCAGGACACCCCTCAAACCACATCGCTCAGGAAAGCTGATGTGTGGGAGTCCCTACCCGGGCCTCCTTGCCTGGTAAAAGGAAAGCCCCACTCTGCCCACCCCACACCCTCCCTTATCTACTATGGCTGGATAATTCCTCCACCTGGGCTTGGATTCCATACCTTCTCTGCCACTCGATTCTCTATCAGTTCTATTCTTTACAAATTTTTCTATATTTTCAATCTCTTTTCACTGATTTCTCCCTGGAAAATGTAAACACGGTCAGGTTTGTGCTCACTTAAAGAAAGGAAAATGTGGTCGGGCATGATGCTGCACACCTGTAACCCCAGCACTTTGGGAGGCCGAGATGGGCAGATCATAAATTTAGGAGATCAAGGCTATCCTGGCTAATGCAGTGAAACACCATCTCTACTAAAAATACAAAAAAATTAGCCAGGGCATGGCGGTGGGCACCTGTAGTCCCAGCCTCTTAGAAGGCTGAGGCAGGAGAATTGCTTGAACCCGGGATGTGGAGATTGCAGTGAGCTGAGATCGCGCCACTGTACTCCAGCCTGGGTGACAAATGAGGACTCCATTTAAAAAAAGAAAGGAAAAAAAAGGAAATGTTCTTTTAGTCTGTCACCTCTATCTCCTTTCTGCAAAATCGCGTCTCTTCCTTTTATTTCTCTTCAAGCTCCTTCTTGAAAGAGTTGTCTCCATATCCTGTCCCCATTCCCTGACTGCTCACTCACTAGTCAGAGGTGCTCACGGGGCATCACCAGGGCAGACAGATGCATGTTCTCAGCTTCTTGTAACCCAACACTCCCTCTAGCACTTCTGCTGAGCCAATGTCTTCTGCATTGACAAATTTGGTGGCTATTTCACACATATTTTTCCTACTTGACTATCTGTGCTGTTTAATGTTCTTCTTGCTTGTTCCTCTGCCTGCCTAATTTTCCTTCCAACTTTCAAGCAGCAACTCCTCCAGCTCCTCCTCAGACTTCTGTTTGTCTAGGAACTGGCGATCTCCTCAGCTCTTCTCTCATTTTCTTCTGCATGCTCTCCCTTGGCTCCTAGAAACACAGCTTCTACTGCTCAAGCTCCTGCCTTCCAAATATCTGTCTTCACATCAGTTCTTCTGCCTAGACTCAATGCCATGTATACTTTATTGATCTGAAAATTTCCGTTTGAATTGTCTAATTCTACCTCAACCTCAATATGTTAGAAAATAAATTAATAGTCTCTTCCCCTCATCCCTATCTCCTATCCCAAAACTGTCTTCCTCCATCTTCTCCTAGAAAATAATCTCACGACACTCTGGAATGTCCAAGACAAAAGTGGGAAAGTCACTGCAGATATGTCTCTCCCTTTAGCCTTCTCACCCAACAACTGGCCCCGTTCATCTTTCCCTTACAAATTCTATTGAAATCACCCCCACTTTCCACATGGCACACTCCATTTTTCCACTTTCTAAAAAGGTTGGCCCCTTTTCATCTTTCACTTTTGACTTCATTGACGACTGTGTTCATGGTCACCAGTTTTGTTCTTTGCCAGGCGAATCCACAACATACCACCAAGATAATGTTTTGTGTGTGAAATTCATATCTCATCAACCCTTTTACTTGCCCCAGACCTTTCAAAGATGCATTACTTCCTCTGGGACAAATGTCAGGATACTTAGCACAGAACTGACCCATTCCACACATAGACCGTATTGTGACTTAGCGCAATTTCCTCAGTATGCCATGCTGCCAGGTCCTAGAGGTGCCTGAAATAAAGGATGTATTCGCTAAATAATCAGCCTCCCTTACTAGTCTAATTCCTACTCCTTCTTTGAAATTCAGTTTAGGTCTCTCCTCCTCCAGGAAGTTCTTCCTTCCCCATCAGGAGAACCTATGGTATTTCTACTCTGGTACTTGACATACTGATGCAATCTCTCATTTATTTATCTGTCTCCCCACCAGACTGCAAATTACTTAAGGACAACAATCCAATCTTATTTATATCTGGATTTATACCAGTTAGCATGGGTCCATGTATGTATGTATTTATACATTCAATTTATTTGCCAAATCTCACTTGAATACCTTTGTGACAAGCAATTTCCTAGTCACAGAAAATAAGACAGACAAGGTTTCTGCCCTCAAGGAATTTATATTTTAATGATGGTATCAGACATTAGACAAGTAATAAATAAAATCATTCTAGATCATGACACATGTTGTGAATGAAAGAAACAAAGAGCTATGGTAGAAAGAAGCAAAAGCCTAATTTATTTATTTATTTTTTTTTTGAGACAGAGTCTTGCACTGTCACCCAGGCTGTAGTGCAGTGGCACGATCTCGGCTGACTGCAATCTCTGCCTCCTGGGCTCAAGCAATTCTCCTGCCTCAGCCTTTGTACTAGCTGGGACTATAGGTGTGCAACACCACACCCAGCTCATTTTTTTGTATTTTTAGTATAGACAGGGTTTCACTCGATCTCTCGACCTCATGATCTGCCCACCTCGGCCTCCCAAAGTGCTGGGATTACAGGCGTGAGCCATTGCGTCCGGCCCTAATTGTTTTGTTTTAAGACAGAGTCTTGCTCTGTTGCCCAGGCTGAAGTGCAGTGACATGATTTTGGTTCACTGCAACCTTTGCTTCCTGGGTTCCAGTGATTCTTCTGCCTCAGCCTCCCAAGTAGTAATCACAAGCCATCACGCCCAGCTAATTTTTTGTATTTTTACTAGAGATAGGGTTTCACCATGTTAGCCAGGCTGGTCTCAAACCTCTGGCCTCAAATGATCCACCCATGTCAGGCTGCCAAAGTGTTGGGATTACAGGCGTGAGCCACCGTGTCTAGCCAAGTCTACTTTTAAAAGTATAAATACAAATGGATTCTTAAAAAGAGGTTGGTTTTATTTATATTCCAAATATATAATTGGAATATAACCTGAAAAATGAGGAAGATCTAGTCATGCTGAAAGAATAAAGAGACTATGTTCCTAGAAGGTATGAAAGTATGTTCTGAGGATCTTCTGGCTTTCTTTGTGGCCAGTACAGGACACTATACTCAAATAGGACTTAATTTCCATTGTTTGATTACTTATTAATAAACTTAAATTTTGACATAAAAGGACAAACCAAAACATCAAATACATAGGAAAGCCTTCTGAGGAACTATGAGGATGTGGAAGGTAACTAGATGGTGGTGATATGTAACTCAAGGGACTTCACAGATGTAGAATTTTAGCACGTGGTGTTTGTATCAATGTACCAAAATGGGAATTAATATTCTAAATACTTCCTGAATCTATAACCAGGTTTTATATCAGAACGTCAGTTGCTTTGCTCTTTTTTTTTTTTTTTTTGAGACAGAGTCTGGCTCTGTTGCCAGGTGCCGGGCTGGAGTGCAGTGGCGGGATCTTGGCTCACTGCAACCTCTGCCTCCCAGGTTCAAGCAATTCTCCTGCCTCAGCCTCCCAAAGTAGCTGAGACTACAGGCACGTGCCACCACGCCCAGCTGACTTTTGTATTTTAGTAGAGATGGAGTTTCACCATGTTAGCCAGAATGATCTCGATCTCTTGACCTCATGATCCATTCGCCTCAGCCTCCCAAAGTGCTGGGATTTGAGACATGAGCCACCTCGCCCAGCCGCTTTGCTTTGTCTAGTAAAATTTTTTGCCCTTGCTTACTGAGCTCATGTTGGCAAAGTCATTAGGATCTCAGGACAGTGTTTGCTTTACCGTATATTTCATCTATTACTTGCTAAAAGGAAAAGTGGCGACTCAGCAGGGTGCCAATCACTGAGGCAAGCCAGGAGTGCTGGGGTGCAAACTGAGGCCAGATTCTCATATAGAGTCTCACAGATCTCAGGAAGGTCTATAGCATCTTTGGAATGAATACATGCAGATCTTTGTAGAGCCAGCTTTCACGTGTGAGTTATAACATTTTGTTAAAAATCAAGGGGGCTGAATAGAAATGTCTAAGGCTCTAAGGAAATAACAGATTCCCCGATCTCTGGGTTTTTCACACTTCACCCTGGTTATGCTCTTCTTCTTTGACTGCAATGTGATGGAATTTCACTATTTCATGTAGCATATTATTCAAAACTGTATCACCTACACACAAGGCATTAGGTTATAAATTTAGGATAGAAATAAGACATAGGCCAGGCTTTCAGTGACATTCAACCATTTCTTAAATACTGCTTCACAGCAAAAAGCATTTAATGACACTTAATATGACCAGTTCTATTTTGGGTGTGAACCAAATGAAAATAAGACATGGTCATAGTCTGTGGATTTCCAGGTTAGTATGTGATATGGTTTGGCTGTGTCCCCACCCAAATCTCATCTTGAATTGTAGCTCCCATAATTACCATATATGAAGGGCAGGACTTGGTGGGAGGTAATTGAATTATGGGGTAGGTCTTCAAGTCTCACAAGATCTTATGGCTTTATAAATGAGAGTTCCCCTGTGCAAACTCTCTTGCTTGTTGCCATGTAAGATGTGGCTTTGTCCTTCCTTCATTTTACACCATGATTGTGAGCCCCGTCCTCCCCCCGCCCAGCACAGTGGAACTGTGAGTCAATTAAATCTCTTTCCTTTATAACTTACCCAGTCTTGGGTATGTCTTTATTAACAGCATGAGAACAAACTAATACAGTATGGAAACAACACAATAATTTATCCTTAAGTTTTACCCTGCATTTACTACACTTCTGTCATTATCCACTGAAAGTCTGCCCTTTACTAGATTTTGGGTTTTTGTAGGGCAAGAACATTTATTTATTTATATGTTTACTCCCACTGACTACCTAGTACACTGAGTGGCATGGCATACAGGTCTAAGAGATGTTTGTTGAACTAAACAAATATACATCTGATAACCATTATAAGCCAAGGATACACAATTCACTACAGTATTAATGAGAAAGAAGCAATTATCTTGGTCTGAGGAGGGAGAAAGAGAGATCCACAGTGCCACAAACCAGTATACATATGAAAAGATGCTATTACTTGTGGTCAGGAAAATACCCACTAAAATACATTGAGATCAAGACTTCATTTTCATCCAAAATACTGATTTAAAGGTAATGTATTGAAAATTCCAGTCCTGATGAAATCCTGGGGAAATCTGCAAACTGTTATTGCTTGCAGGTGTATGATTTGTTGCAACCTTCTTGGAATGTAATCTCAGGTATCTATTTACAATATAAATACACACATTTTTGATACAATGATATCATGTTAAGGATTCTACTGTACTCTATAAAGGTAAAACTACGAAAGGGAAAGGATATGTTTACAGATATGTTTATTGGAGCACCGTGTGTAATAACAACTCTTGAGGAAATAAACTAAAGAGCTATCAGAAAGGCAATGGAGAAGCACTGCAGCACAGGCATTCAGCAAACAGTCAGGAGCCAGTTCAGTCCACTAGCTGGCTATAAGACCACTGAGAATGTTCCTAAATTTTTCTAAGTCTTACTTCTCTCATCTAGAAACTGAAGCTACAAGCTGGGCACGGGGGCTAATGCTTGTAATCCCAGAACTTTGGGAGGCCAAGGTGGGCGGATCATCTGAGATCAGGAGTTCAAGACCAGCCTGGCCAACACGGTGAAACCCCGTCTGCACTAAAAATACAAAAAAAATCAGCCAGGCGTGGTGGCAGGCACCTGTAATCCCAGCTATTCAGGAGGCTGAGGTAGGAGAATCGCTGGAATCTGAGAGGCAGAGGTTGCACCAAGAACACACCATTGCACTCCAGCCTGGGTGACAAGAGTGAAACTCCATCTCAAAAAAAAAGAAGAAAAAGAAAAAGAAAGAAAGAAACTGGAGCTACAAACAGTACCTATTTTATGGGGTTGTTAAAGGGATAAAAGCACTGAAAACACTTCTTGGTATGTAGGAAGCAATACATAAGTTAATTAGGCATTCAGTTGTTTAATTCAATATATTGTACCATATGCATACTCTGGGTTCCTTACAAGCCTGGTCCATTTTTTTTTTCCAAGACATTCATCTGGACGGACACCCAAGAGTCAATGTTAAGTGAAATAAATCAGATTATCATAGTCCAGTGTACAGTATACTTATGTTTTCTTAAACAAATGAAAAAGTAGTCCTAAGGTATGTATATATCTGTTGGCATTTAGTTGAGTCATAAAGATATGAAGAGAAAAAAACCTGTAACTCAATGTCACAGATAACAGAGAAGCCGGATCTAGGTAGTATGTAAGAAACTATTAACAGTTTTTTTTTTTTTTTAATTTATCTGTATTTTTGTCTGGCTCATTGTAATGAGCATAGATTACTTTTGTGATTTTATTAAAAATAACAAGATCTAGTAAAATAAATGTCAGCAAGGTACAGTGGCTCACACCTGCAATTCCAGTGTTTCAGGAGTCAGCGTGAAGTGTATTGCTTGAAGTCAAGGGTCCAAGACCAGTCTGGGAAACAAAGTGAGACCCTGACTCTCCAAAAAAATTTAAGATTGATCTGGCACAATGGCATGTACCTGTAGTACCAGTTACTTGGGAGGCTGAGGCTGGAGGATTGCTTGTGGCTACAATGAGCTACGATTGCTCCACTGCCTGAGTGACAGAGCAAGACCCTGTCTCTTAAAAAAAATTTAATTGTATAAGTTCAGGCACCACAAGTAGCTCCAAGTGACACAAATATGGAATGAGAGTTACAAAACACAAAAGAATCTAGAATCCAAAGAGCCACAATCCAGAACACCTCCCTATCCTGACTGGGAGCTTGACTAGCTCCCTTGGACCTTGGAGTGGTACTAAACATTCACATGCACAGGTGTGAATAGCATCATTCAATCTGTGTAACATGAAGAATTCTCTTGCCTGGAAGTTATCACTCTGACTTTATTATTCTTGTTTTTTTGGAGTGTGCATATAGCCTTGTGTTTATGGCTTGGTGTAAACTAGACTTGGCAGCAAAACATCCTTCAAAGCAGGGTCTAACAGACTGACCCATACTACCTGCTTCTCTTCCCCTGGATGTGGCGTGGCAAGAGAAAGGGGGCTTCAGCTGTTGGGTCTTGCCCACAGGGCTGGCAGGGGGTTCACAGCACGCAGGTGGGTTCCCTTCAGCTTGAAGCTAAGGACTTCTCCAGAGAGCACAGGCTGCCTTCATCTCCACACAGCCTTTGCCTCAAGGCTATTCACAAACACTACTGGGGAGCTCCCCTTGATAATCACTATGTGTAAGGACCAAGAAAATATGTCTCCTGAGAAAATGGGACAGGGCCGGCTACTAATACAGAATCACATCAAAAGCCTAACACATTCTCTCTCCTTAAACCACACTTGTCTTTGCACCCCTCCAAAAGCAGGTTTTGCTGTTTGAGAAGTGCATACTTCTGGAGATCTAGTCAGACGCTTGTGTCTCAAAGGAATGTGAGAATAGGGACACTGTGAGAGGTTAGCCATGTCAGGCAACCTCTAAGACAGGCAGGTACTGCAGGTTGTGTCACTCTAAGGGGTAGACTTTCATTCAGCTTCTTCCAGAATTGCCTAGGGCTTTCTCACCAGCTAAGCCTCTCTCAACAGAGTGCTGATTGCCCTAGTACAACAGGGAAAAAAAAGAGGTGAATATATTTCTTCTCAGAAGCACTGTATCTAGATTTTGACATTTTCTTTATCTCAACCTTTAAGCTTATCTTGCGTCAATATGGTAAAACCACCATACTCTCCAATTCTCAAAGCTGAATCCACTAGAAAGTGAAGACAATTTTAAGGTTCAGTTAATTGTTCTGCATCAAATCATCCCCCTTTCCTCTCAGTTTGACTCCCTGGGTGAAGAACCACACACAACCAAACAAAAATCAACAACTTGCTCCAAGATTAAGGTGTAATCAGTGACAAGACCAACTGGGAGCAAAAGCTCATTAATTTGGTAGAGTGACAACTTGCTCTGTCTTCCCTGGTTTGTTGACATCCAGCAAGGCTTACAGCCCCAGGACATCACTATAAGGTCAACGGCCTCTTGGCCCCTTGCCTACCCTACCACCTCAAGGACATTTGCTGGTTGCCCCTTTCTGACTCTTCAGCTGCTAAAACTTGTAAAGAATAAGGGCTCAGTTGAAAAGCGCATGTGTCTATTTGGTTGGACAAGAAACCATTTCTCTGTTGCCCATTGTTTTTCAGGAGTGAGGCAAATGCTGCTCAGAATGTTACAGCACGTAGAAAACACTACTCACTCTGTATAGTGTTTGTATGTGTGTGTGTATATATATATATATATATATATATACACACACACAACACATATGTAGAAATTATATCACAATTTACATATATATTTCTATAAAATCTTATGTTATTTCTTTGGGTATGGAAAGATTCACCAGAAGGCAAAGCTCTGGAAGACAGTTAGGAAATGAATGTCTGGAGTTCGCCAACATGTTGGTAAGTCTGCAGGCTACTACTTGCTAATTGTACGAACTTGGGCACATCACAAAAATGAATTCAGAGGATGTAATAACTCATGTCTAACACTCACCATTATGCCCGACACATAGTGAATAATCAATAAAGGTTTTCAGTATTGTCATTATCACCATTATCATCATCACTAAAGCAGCAAGGTGCTGGGTTCAAGAACTCAAAGTTGAGTTGAGAAAATATACACGTGAGCACAGTAAAGGAGCAACACTTATTTCATATTTTTATTATAATACTTATGGTTGTGTGAGTGTCTGTCTATTTAAATTATATCCATCTTTTCTGGGATCTGGCATTTCTGGGCGGCTGCTTCAGTAATTTATTCAATACAATTACATAAGGAGGGTTACATGCAAGTGTATTTCTCTTTAACTGTCCACAGATCTTTGTCCTCCTCTAAAAAACAGCACCTGGAGGACAGACCCTATCTGCTGTTGATCTATGTACACACCCACCTTCCCCTTCCTGCACTAGATCAATCCAAGGCATAAAGGAGTTAATCTATAACTCACTGTTAGATAAACAAAATACAATATAATAAAACTATCTTTGGATGACTGTGCAATTTGTTGTGTTCACTGCTGTTTAAAAACAGAGTTACTGAGCACTAGCTATATTCTAAGTCCCATACTCAGGGCCATGGGTACCCTACAGATGTCCAGAACTTGTCTGAAGTCACAGTCCCCAATTTTTGGCATAGGCAGATTTTCTGAGCATAAGTATTGAAACCACCTCAATAGCCCTATAGACACTTCTTTGGATAAACATAGGAACTGACCCTTCCTGTCTTAAAGCTTGAAACATAACATTTGTTTCATCTGAGTTCATTCCTCAGGAAAAGACCTGGAAATCTCTCAAAAAGTATCAAAGAACTAAAACTCACCAGCTCATTGCATGCCAACAATGAGATGCCAGACCCCTCATTTTGTTTCCTTACCCTTCCCTAGTTCCTGTTTTCCAACACATTGTCATATTTCTTCCCCGCTATATTAAACCCATACCTAACTTTAGTGAGTCAGGGAGATGGATTTGACACCGATCTCCCATCTCCTCAGCTCCAGCCCTGGTTAAAGCCTTCTTCCTTGGCAATAATTGTTGTCTCGGTGATTGGCTTTCTGTGCAGTGAGCAGCAGGTCTGACACTGGGTCAGACACTGGGTCCCTGGTGTTTTGGTAACTGTATGAGCCAGTGCAGGAGAAAGTCAGTTTGTGCTAGACCATCTATTTCCCTCAAGTAAGGCTTCGCCAGACAACTCAGAACCATGAGGCTTTTTCTTCCTGACCACTGACCTCCACCCATCCAGGCCTCTCCCACTCCTCTTCTGTATTAACATACCTATGGAGGTTCCCTAAACACTGAGTGTGGACACTGTGAGCTGTTCAAAAGTCTTACCAAGGTATTATATATGAAGCATCATATATGATGTTATAATATGAAGTATTATACATAATTTCCCTCTTGTTTTCTCTTTTCTAAATTACATTTTGAGTAAGGTACCTGCCATTTGTGTTAAACTACTAAAATGACCAGGTGTAGTGGCTCATGCTATAATCTCAAAAGTTTGTGAGGCTGAGGTGGGAGGGTTGCTTAAACCTAGGACCTCAAGACCAGTGTAAGCAACAAAGTGGGACTCTGTCTCTACAAAAAATAATAACTAAAAAAAATTAGCCTGGGGTAGTGACAAATATTTGTAGTCCCTGCTACTTGGGAGGATGAGGTGGGAGGGTCATTTCCAACTGGGAATTTGAGGCTGCAGGAATCTCTGATCGTGCCACTGCACTCCAGCCTGGGTGACAGAGTAAGATGCCATCTCAAATACTAATTTAAAATAAATAAATAAAATGACCAGTTTTTAATATATCACATACTTCCAGTAGCCATCCCAGCATGTGACATATGGCAAATAACTATTTTGGATATATTTTAAAAGTATACTATGTATCTATGGGTACTGCGCGTGTGTGTGTTTGTGTGTGTACATGGCCATCTCTCAATATCTGGAGGGGATTGTTTCCAGAACCACCCATGAATACTAAAATCCATAGATGCTCAAATTCCTGATAGAAGATGGTGTAGTATTTGTATATGACTTACTGACCTTCTCCCTAGTGTGTGTGTGTGTGTGTGTGTGTGTGTGTGTGTGTGTGTACATATATATATATTTTTTTTCCAGACAGAGTCTTGCTGTGTCACCAGGCACCAGACTGGAGTGCAGTGGTGCGATCTCGGCTCACTGCAACCTATGCCTCCTGGGTTCAAGCAATTCTCCTGCCTCAGCCTCCTGAGTAGCTGGGACTAGACGTGCACACCACCATGCCCAGCTAATTTTTGCATTTTTTAGTAGAGACGTGATTTCACCATGGTGGCCAGGATGGTCTTGATATCTTGACCTCGTGATCCACCTGCCTCAGCCTCCCAAAGTGCTGAGATTACAGGCGTGAGCCACCACGCCCAGCCCTCCTAGTATATTTTAAATCATTTCTAGATTACATGTAACACCACATACAATATAAATATTAGGTAAATAGTTGTTGTACTGTAGTTTTTACTTGTATTCGTGACAGTGTTGTTATTTTTAACTTTTTTCCCCCAACACATTTGATCCAAGATGGGTTGAATTCAGATGTAAAACCCATAGATAGGGAAGGCTGACTATATGTATAGGTACAGTCATGTATCACTTGATGGGGTGGATACATTCTGAGAAACATGACCTTTGGTGAGTTTCTCATTGTGTGAAGATGATAGAGTATAGTTACACAAACCCAGAAGGTATGGCATACTAAATATCTAGGCTGTAAGGTCTACCCTATTGTTTCAAGGCTGCAAATCTGTACAGGATGTTACTGTGCTGAATCCTGTAGGGCAATTATAACATCATGGTACTTGTGTATCTAAATTTATCTAAACATAAAAGAGGTACAGGAACAACACAGTGTAATTTTATGGGACCACTATTGTGTACACTGTCATTGACTAAAATGTCATTATGCAGTTCATGACAGTATACATCCTGCAGTGAAACTGATCTTAACATTGAGAAGCATGCAGGTCATTCTGGCCACACTTTCCTAGACTTTACCCAAGTAGACTGTGCCTCCAGAAGGGAAGCCTGATACTAACGGAATGTGATGCTTTTTTTTTTTTTGACATGGAGTCTCTCACTGTCACATGGGCTGGAGTGCAGTGGCACAAACTCAGATCACCGCAACCTCCACCTCGCAGGTTCAAGTAATTCTCCTGCCTCAGCCTCCTGAGTGGCTGGGATTACAGGCATGCACCACTACGCCCAGGTAATTTTTTTTTTTTTTTTTGTATTTTTAATAGAGACTGGATTTCACTATGTTGGCCAGGCTGGTCTCTAACTCCTGACCTCATAATCTGCCCGCCTTAGCATCCCAAAGTTCTGAGATTACAGGTGTGAGTCACCCTGCCCAGCCACTGTTTTTTTAAATTACCCCTTTCCATTAAGTTTCAAAAGGACATTTTTCCTAGACTGGGCCATCAAGAGCAATGCCCCATCATGGAGAGAAAAACATACTGAACCTGAGCTTCCACAGTCTAAGGCAATCTGCTCCTCAGGCCCCTCAAGCATGCTCTTACCACTGTGCGGGTAGAGAGCTGTGGTTGCTGAAAGCCTCTGTCTCACTGAGACAAAACTGCATTATCTGTTAAATTTCTAATATGTAGACTACACTTTACAAGACAGGTCCACAGCAGGTAAAGAAGTTGGCTTTTACTCTTATACATGGAGATCCATTAGAGAAATCTATCAGGGAAGTATGAAGTTGCTCAGAGTCACAGAGATTCTGATGAAGGATTACAGAATTGAAGCAATATGGTAGGTGCTGGCTCTTTAATGCACTAAAAAATTACACTTTCATTAAGACCCCTATCAAGCTTCCCATACTTTCAGTTACATCCCTGTAACTAGGGACTTCACCCAGATCTGGCAGCTTGGTTTTCAGACTTCAGGCTGTCTTGAGGCTTGAGCGTTGGTTTTCACCAGACTTGCCTCTATCTGCCTAGGAATTTGTCTGTCATCTACCACTATCACAATTAATAATTTTTCAAATGAATAGGTATAAATTCCTTAGCATAGAGGAGCTCCTTGAATACCAGCATGACTGGGCACCTGGGCTACCAAGGATCTAAAATCATGGATGGGAAACTCCTCATAAACCCGATACATATTTGTTCTTTCTACCTATGGCCTGCACCTTCCCCATTTAGAACCTATAAAAATTCCGGCCTCAGTGACACATTGGGTCTACCCGCTTTCTGGTTGGGACTACCTGCCTTCTGGCTGGGACTACCCATTTCGGGTCCCCTCTCCACTGAGAGCTGTTCTGTCACTCAATAAATTTTCTCTGCCTTGATTACTCTCCAGTTGTCCGTATAACCTCATTCTTCTTGGACGCAGGACAAGCACCTGGGATCCGCCAAACAGCAAGTGAGAAAGGAGCATAACACTATAGCTTTCCTGTCTTCTGCTGACATCAGATGGCTGCCCCACACCATAGGAAATGGCAAGGGGGCCAGGCCTGCCTATGAGCCACAGGCTGGAGCAGAGCAGTGGGACTGGACGAGCTATAACTCGTACAAGTGGAAACCCACCCCCACTCCATTTGCTGCTCTGTGGGTGGTGGGAAGAAGAGAAAGGCTGTGACCCTTCTGGGGGTCCAGACCTCAGGGCCCCCCAAGCCAGGGCTGTGCCATGTTGTAACACACTTTTTGGGGTTCCCTGGTTGCTGGTGTTTCCGAGTTTTTAGAGCACCACCGCATTCCGCTCATCCAGACGCCAGCGCCCAAGATGGAAGCCCCTGGCTGTGCAAGTGGTTCAGCCACAGCCTTGCACAGAGCCAGTGCCTGGAGCTGACCACCGCACCACAGCAGCCGGTGCTCCTGGCTTACCCTTGGGGGGCATGATATATGCACCAGTAATGTGAGCTGAGTGCAGCCTGATGGACCAAGAGGGCAGAGCAAGCCCAGAGGGCACAAGCAAAGCTCGAGCAGAGGCACTGCCGGCTGCAGAGGTCTCTAGATGGCAAAGAGGCACTGAAAAAAATCCTGTATCATTGCCATACTCTCTATGTGTGAAGCCATACAGTATGAATCCCTAAGCTAAGGGTATACACGAGTGTGGGTATGCATGCCTGTGCTGCTGGTGAGCTGCAGGACCACCATGGAAGGGAAGTTAGTAAAAGAATGTTGCCCTGGTAATGGGCCTCACTCTGCAGACCCAGAGGGTGTGCTGATCCCTTCTGCAAAGAGACTTCCACCCTCACTTTTGCTCCAATAAACTCACAGGTCAGTGAGACAGTGGAAACCAAAATGCATACACAATCTATTGTACAGGTTAGCAAAAGAATCTGGCTGACTAAAAGAAGGGGTCTATAAAGACGGTAAAGCTCTGGGCTTCCTGGAGATAAAGCCCAAAGCATCCCTAAAACAGAAGAAAGAGAGAGGAGTGCACAATACCAGGAACCTTCCTATCCGGAAAAAGTGGGCGGCAGAGCAGTAGGAGGCATCATGATTAAATAACAGGGTAATTATTAGCTCCATTTATCTACCTACCTCCAAAGTGAGCTCTCGGTGATGCTCCCCAGGTTATAGTCATAGAGCTTTGTCAAAATGAGAATCACCTGAAGGCAAAAGAAGAAATCATGGTTAGTCTCAAAAAATTACAATCTCTTAGAACTGAAATCGCCCAAGGGAGGGCTTAGGATTCCTTTAATGGGCGCTTAACATAATTGAATGAATTGTTACAGCATTTGCTGCACTGACTAGGGAAGGGTTGGCGTGCCTTTCTGCCTTTCACTGAACTGCTTAGGTCTGTCCTCTCCCCACCTTTCTCCCTGTCAGCCTGCAGCAAGGGTTACCTGCCCCTCCAGGCATTTCTTTCCCTAGTGAGTTTAACGCTTTTAGGGAAGGCTCGAAGAGCTGCCAAATACGCACACCACTCAGGTACTCACTGAGCAGATGCCTGGGAGAGAGAAAGGTCAATGATTAGTGTCCAGTCCTAGCAGCTGGGCGCATTGAGCAGGTTACCCAATGTGCCCAACCATTGTCTTTTTGGGAGATAGCACGGCTCTTAATCGTGTCTTTGAAAGTCAGAAATACTAACATTCTTTCAAAAAATTCTTTGAATTCTTTTTGGGAAACAGCATTTCTTTCTTCTCCCCCACACCCGCCCTCACAGGGTTCAAGAGATTGCCCTGCCTCAGCCTCCCCAGTAGCTGTGACTACAGGCATGCACCACCATGCCCGGATAATTTTTTGTATTTTAGTAGAGATGGGGTTTCACCAAGCTGGCCAGGATGGTCTCAACCTCCTGACCTCGTGATCCACCTGCCTCAGCCTCCCAAAGTGCTGGGATTAACAGGCGTGAGCCACCGCACCCGGCTGGGAAATAATATTTCTTTTTGGGAAATAGCATCAACATTTAATGCTATTAATGCAAAGAATTCTTTGAAAGAATGTCAGTATGCCCATTTATTAAGGGGGATGAAGAGTAAAGTTCCTTCTCTCCCAGAAAGAACTGCTGTTTGAAGTTAAATTAGGAAATAAATACAAATTACATATCAGTTAGCATGGGGTTCTTAAATGTTAGTTCCCTCCTTTTGCCCTGTGTGAGCCTCGTTTTAACTTTGATCTGACTTCCAATTTCTAGGAAAGCCATTAAACAGAAGCCACGTTGGCAGGACTAACCAAGAGCATTTTAACAGGAGCAAATCTATGTTTCATGGGGTCCAGATAATTACCGTGTATTCTGTTTCTTACAGAACCCTCCATAAAATCAAAAATTAGGAACATGTCTCAGGAAAGCAGCTGTAGAATGGTGGAATGATAAATGTAAGCTATATTCACTTCACAGCAAATCCTCCTCTGAAATCGAAAGCAGCACTATTTCCAACTTTACCCAGAAGGGCCTAAACTATTTATTTCCTCCTTTCAGAATTCAACAAACATTTATTAAACATTTATTAGGACCCCAGGATTTTTGCCCAATGCCAGAAGAGAACACAAAGGAATACAGATTCAGTCTATGAGTCCGTGATCTGGTTGGGACAGAAGCACTCATCAAAGAAAAGGGAAGTTGATAAAGAGCTCTACACCCTTTCTCAGTCACATCAAAACTCTTCCCATCACAGCTGCTCCAGAAGACAGCTTCTTTTGGTGTCTGCAGCAATGAACAGAGTCCACTTGGTTACTTGAAATACAGGAGGCCTGACCGGGCGCGGTGGCTCACACTTGTAATCCCAGCACTTTGGGAGGCCAATGTGGGCAGATTGCCTGAGCTCATGAGTTTGAGACCAGCCTGGGGAACACAGTGAAACCCAATATCTACTAAAAATAAAAAATTAAAAAAAAAATTGGCCAGGCATGGCAGCACTCACATATAGTCCCAGCTACTGGGGTGACTGAGACAGGAGAACTGCTTGAATTCAGGAGGCAGAGGCTGCAGTGAACTGGGATCACGCCACTGCACTTCAGCCTGGGCAACAGTGAGACTCTGTTCAAAAAAAAAAAGAAAAAGAAAAAAAGAAATACAGGAGCCCAAGGACACTTGGGGAAGATTCCAAAGAGCAGTGGGTTCCTAACCACTGATTTCTCCACCTTTTCCTTGCTCTTGTTACGTAAGGGAAAAACATAATGAGTTTGCTCAGTTTTCTGCCAAAGTTCATATTTTCCTCCTGGTACTCATAACCTAGAACATTTGGCCCAACCCAGCTGTTTCCAACTCAGCAGAAAAATGTTGACATGATTTCCTGGATCCTTCTCTAAAGGCCAAGGGATCAGTTCTAGCTACAGTGAGCAGAGCACATTCTAACGTCAAATTCCAGGGTTGTAAACTGCTGAGGAATGCTGAATCCTTCCAAGTTCTACTCTACTAGCACAGCATTTGATTTACTGAAGGGACAAGCAACAGTGAACACATTTTTAACTTGTTTTAATTTCACAGCAAGCAAACTGGAACTCCCTGACCTTAGGTTTGTTCTGAGTTCAAGGAAGAAAAAAACTACAGTAACTTACAAACAGGCAGAGATCCCCGAGTACCTGTCCTCTAAGGCCACTCACCCCTCCCCTGAACTACAGCACAGCTTCCTTCCTTCCTTCCAGGTCCTGTTCAAAACTTGCTTCTTTAGCAAAAGGTGAGCATGTGTGAGGTGCGGGGCACCCTACAGGCACATCAGATGGCATGCCTGTGGTGGGGGCATATGCTCAACAGATCCATGTGCCAATTAAGTGGCTCTCAGTGCTAAATTTCAATCACCGCCCTCCCAGGAATGCTGATCAGTGGCAGCAGGGTAGCTGTTTGTTTGAAGATACAGGATGGTGATGCTGCTCCACCACAGTACAATTATGCCGAATAGGCCTATAAATCCCCTACCAAGAAAATAGGGGTGTGGGCATAAAGCATTTCTAGGTAGTTGCTCTCCTGATACAATACCGCAGGAAACTAAATAATGAAGTTCAGCTGGTCATAGGCAGTGTCTCCCATTCAGCTGATGAGGGAATTCAAAGGCGGCCCAGAGGAGGAAGCCTTTAACCCAGCATGTAGTGGTATGGAGCCGCGCGCGCACACACACGCAGAAATTGTCTAAGCAATCCCAGGGCAGGCTGGCAGGGAGGTAGAAGTTGCTCCCTGCCTCTTCTTTCTGGGCTAGTAAAACTGAAATGCCAGTGATACACTCAGGCAGTTTATCAATACTGCACCAGAAGAGGCGTCCTTTCTGGCATTTGAAAGCACATCTGCTTGAATCAATCTATTTAATCTTTCTGTTTTCAGAACGAGAGCAAGAAAGAAGGGAGAACTGCTAACCTTTAGTTATGTTTTCAATCGATTACTTGAGATTTTTCTTTTTTCCCTGTACGGCCTATGTGCATTCTTTACCATCTTATTTCTGAACAATGATGCATTCTTATGTTAGCTATGTTTTGTTCTTTGTTTGCTTCTGTGTTCCGGGAATACTATTTAACAAATCAGTTTCTGTGAAGGCAGCCAGAGAGAAAATCACTACATTCAAATGAGAAAATGTGAAAAATGCAATTGCCTCTCTATTCTGGTCTTATTCCGTTGTTCTTTGTGTATTTTTCAAACTTAAAATGGAACAAAATGGAGCTGTTTTGTTTGCTTTCGTTTTTGTTTTGAATGTGGGTCTCCCTCTATTGCTCAGTCTCGTCTCAACTCCTGGGCTCAAGGGATTCTCCCACTTAAAACTCCCTAGTAGCTGGGAGTAAGGCTCAGGACACCACATGCAGCATTCTTTGGAACTTTTTAATTAAGTGAAATGTTGTGTGTGCTTAAATAATATACAAATATTTTTATTCATTCAGCATACAACTTTCACGTATAGAAAACTCTGAGTTCAAGTGTATAGCATTTAATTATAAGTTCAATCAAAAAGCAAGGCTGTTTTGATGAACACATACATCTCAAAATGCATATGAACACATATACCTCCACACAAAGTGGCATATCCATCAGCATTCCATTTATTTCTGTATCTTGTTTTCGTTATATAGTGTTCAAGTATCCCTGATTCAAAACAAGTGGTCACCATATGGTACTAGCTTTTTGAGGTTCCTCTCTAAATCCTAGGATATCTTTAAATAGCTATGACCCAAATTATCTAAGACTTGGTCTTGAACTCCCAACCTCAGGTGTTCCACCCACCTTGACCTCCCAAAGTGCTGAGATTACAGGCGTGAGCCACCGCACCTGACCTTATGTAAGACTTGGTACCTCCACCTGTGGTGTACCAGGACCTCAGCATCCAGTTCTTTCTGGGACTTTCCACAGTAACATGTTTCAAATATCCCTGTCGCCTGTCTAGGACATGCTTTCACATGACTTCTGCACTTTTTTCACTGGGACTCCTTCTTGCCACATCTGTCGCTTACAACATTTTTGGGAGGAACTTCACTTGGTCCATACTTAGAGAGGATGCTGGTGCCCACTCACCAAGCTGCTGTTCTCAAATCACCCATTCCTTAAAAGGGTGCTAGAAACAGTGCCAGGTCAGGATCTGTGCAGAATGGGAGAGGGTCTCCAAGGAGTTTGCAAGGGCTTCTTCTCCCACAGCACTGAACCAAATTTTCATAACCTAAGCTCCCAAACTATCACCCCTTTGCTTAGGCCCTTCCAAAGCTCCTACTGAATAATTCCATCAATGCTAGCCCTCGCTCGCTCTGGACAGGGAGTTGAGAAACCATCACAAAGGACTCTGTGAGAGGAAAATGTTAATTCATTCCTCCCTTCTAGCCCCAATCTCTTTCTGCACTGGGTTACAGAACAAAAACATTCACAAACAGAGGATGACTAATAAGAGTGTTCCACCATAAATTACCAAAAGTCAGTGCAAAATATTCTGTTGTATCAAAATGGTAGGGCAAAAAGCCTTATTTACAGGTATGCATTGAAATGAATTAACCTGCCAGCAGCATAAGACAGGCAGTCTCTACTAGGCCAGTTATCAGTCATGTAACACCTTTGACTATGACAGCATCATTTTTATTATAAAATATAATTTAGAAATGAAACCTCAAACATTTAAGGAACCTGAGAACACCTTCCTGGTAATCTGGTTCTACACACAGCACACTTTTGAAAACCTGTGTATTAACTAAGTACTAGATTGTAGAGAACCAAAATTTCTCTAAGTTTTCTAAATAGAGGCATAGGAATTTCCATTTCTTTTCTTAAAAACACAGTGTCTTTCTTCTTTTCTTTACCAAGGAATTCACCCCATAGGAAGGGGGATGGAAGTAAGGCAGGAGACTAGAAGAACTTATTTCCTGGTCCCGGAAGGATGAAATGAAGAAGCCTGCAGAACTAGCAGAGTATACCAACAGCAATCTCTACTTGCCTTCACTGCTCCTCAGCATGAGAAGACCCTCCCCACCAGTGCCATGACAGTGGAGAAATTCCAAAGGAGTGGAAGTTACCACTCCTTTTCTAGAGATTTGCAAATAACCTACTCCCCAATTTGCATGTAATTAAAAATGGGTATGAATATTGCTAGTAAACAGACCATACACTGCTACTCTGGGCACACTGCCTATGGGTTAGCCCCACTCATTTAATAAACCCACTTTCTTCTACCACCAGCTCACTCTTGAATTCTTTCCTGAGTGAAGGCAAGAACCTTCCCCAGGCAAAGCCCCAATTGTGGGGTTTACCTGCTCTGCATCGGAAGGTTAGGGAGTGTCACTGGATTTGTAAGGATACTTGGCCTGGCTACTGCTCTTCATCTCAAGGACATCTTAGAAAATGGGGACATATCTCTTTACTCTTCAATTAATAATGATTTGCATTTTTGCTTTCCTCTTTCTGTGTCCAACTGTGGAAAAAGTATCTAATCTCAAAAGTATAGGTTTGGAATTAGGGTACAAGATCCCATAATCATTTTCATTCCTTATGGTCTGTATTTCCAAATCCTGAATAATGTAGATGGTAACTGGGTCCTAGTCTAAAAAACAATACTATTTCTTTAGTCTTCCTCTCAACTACTAGTGATTCAGGGATGGCATAGGCAGGTGCTTCTAGACTCCACAGAACTTAGCCATGCTAATGGTCATAATTGCTCTTGCCTGAGATGGGCCATAGTCCGGCTTGAGTGAACAAGGGAACAGCCATAATGAAGATGCCAGCAGGTTGGGCGGGGCTGATGCTGGCTACTTTTGGCCTGCCCCCACCATCTTCCAGCAGGCCTTGGTGTTTTTTCCATCGTCCAAGCTCAGATAGCCACCTCTCTGCTTATTTTAGCAGCTTGCTAGAGACAATTTGGTTAGATGTATTTACAGATCTTGATGAAAGCAAATATGGGGTAAGAGAATAATAAGGGGCCTGAAGAGATTTAGAATAATTTTTCCTGAGAATCAAAGAGTTGGATAAAATAAAAGAGTCGTGTTCAATGGCCAGAAATTTGTTTTTGTTTTCTTTGCACTCCAATTTTAGGGAAAAGAAGCAAACTCACAACACTAGTTTTCTTAAAATATGCATGTTCCAGATTGTGTGTCTTTGGCTTAGTAAGTATTCAACTTTGCAACTTAAACAGAGGTTCTCATTTCTTTTGGGGAGCCACGTATCCTTTAAGAATATGACCTGATAAAATTTATGAGCATAAACAATAAATAACTTTAATAATTTTACCCATCTCTGGAATCCTGGGGGAAGGGTCATACATCCAAAAATAAGAACTTCTATAATTCTCAGAAAATAAAAGCTTTCTTCAGAAGAAAAGAACTTTCAGCTCCAAAATTCTGCACATTTAATAAACATTTAGTATGCTTTGTTAAAAGACGATAATTTTAAAATACATGCTGTGAGGATACAAAAAAAGGAATGAGATTTGAGTCCCTAAAAGCTCAGTCCTGTGGAGAGGCAGACCTGTACACAGATACTTACAAAATGTGAGGAAAAATGATGTGCAGCAGGATGAAAGTGGTTTTTTTTTTTTTTTTTTTATTTTTTTGAGATGGAGTTTAGCTCTTATTGCCCAGGCTAGAGTGCAATGGCACAACCTTGGCTCACTGCAATCTCCGTCTCCTGGGTTCAAGTGATTCTCCTGACTCAGCCTCCTGAGTAACTGGGATTACAGGTACCCACCAGCACACCCAGCTAATTTTTTGTATTTTTAGTACAGACAGGGTTTCACTATGTTGGCCTGGCTGGCCTCAAACTCCTGACCTCATGATCCACCTGCCTCAGCCTCCCAAAGTGCTGGGATTACAGGCATGAACCATCGCACTCGGCCTGTTTCTTTCAAAGAGCAAGAAAGAGGGGTGTAATCAGGAGACAATTCTTAGAAAAGGATGCATTTAAGACAAATCCCAGAAGATGTTTGTGATTCTGATAAAGATGAGAAGATACAGAAAAGGTACTATAAGGAAAGGAACTAGGGGAGAAAGCTCAGAGAACATTAAGAAAAGGGCAATTCCTCTGGTTTACCTAAAGGTTAGAGTATGAGTAGGGACCCATACAATATCAGAATACAGAGGTAGGCTTTGGCTCTATTGTGGAGGACCTAAAATATTAGACTAGTAGTGTGCTCTGCTCAAAACAGAAAAGGCTTTGGAACCAGAAGATGACCAGATTTTGATTTTTTAAATTTTATTTATTCATTTTTTTAGAAGCAGAGTCTTACTCTGTCACCCAGGCCAGAGGGCAGTGATGCAGTCAGAGCTCACTGCAGCCTCAAAGTCCTGAGCTTAAGCGATCCTCCTGCCTCAACTTCCTGAGTATGTGGGACTACAGGCACACACCCCTATGCCTGGCTAATATTTTAATTTTCTTAGACATGAGGTCTTGATATGTTGCCCAGGCTGGGCTCTAAGTCCTGGCCTCAAGTGATCCCCATGCCTCAGCCCCACGAAGTGCTGAGATTATAGGTGTGAGCCACCATACCTGGCCAAGGCCAGATGTTGAGTCATGGTTTAGCCAGCGATCTGTTAGAATGCTATTTGCAGCAAGAAACAGAATGCTGACAGTGACTCAAGCAGTAAGTGGTTCATTATGTCATATAGCAGGAAGTCCAGAGTTTATGCAGTTCCAGGACTAATTTATCCCAACAATGTCATCAAGGACCCAAGTAGAGTCCATGTGTCCTCTCTGACAGGGTCAGCACTCAGTGCTACTTACCCTCATGTTTGCAAAGTGGTCATAACACTTCTTTTCATCACCTGAAGATGTGGCTATATTCAGCAGAGTAAAGAAGAGCATCTGGTGTATATATGGGTTTTTGATGTGTTGTGTTTTCTACCTGGTGAAGAAACTACCTAGGGAAGAAACTCTTTCCCAAAACTATGCCAGCAAACTCCCTTCACCCTCACTAACCAGGATTCTGCCACATGCCCATCGTAGTTGCAATAAAGATGGAGAAAACAAAGAACTGGTATTTCCACTTGACATTTACTATGATCAGAGGAGGGTTTTGCCAGCAAAGAAAAAGTGGGGAGTGCCTGCTGAGTACCAAATAGTAGGGTATACCATTGTGTAATTTTCAGTAAGTCACCTGAATCCTGAACTAACATCTAGCATTTATTTGGTGTCTACTCTGTGTGCCAGATATCATAATTAAGAAATGTCAAATATCTCATTGTTTTCTGATGATGAAATTGAGCCACAGAGAAGATAAGTAAGTTAAACTACTGAGCTAGCCATTTAAAGTCTAACTCACATCACATATGAAATCCTAATCACTGTGCTAAATTTTCCTCTCTGGTATCCTAATATGGGTATGACGATTATTAGAGGCAAGCCAGAACCACTGAAATGCCCACACTTTCTGTTCATTTCAAAAACATTTATTGAAGCCCTGATATCTGTCAGACATGGTACTAGTCACAAACCCCTTTCTCTCACTGTGCCGCCTTCTAGACATTGACGGAATATATCTTCCTGATAATTGACAGGCTTGAGTTTTTACTCTTTACTGACTTCAAGTCAATGGCGTTTTGTGGTCATTTTAAAATTGAATTATTAATTTTTTTAAGTTTTGAAACCTGGTAAAAATCCTCTTTAGGAATTGATCCTTCCATTTAAATTACTGGAGAACTTGCTTGCTGCCAGATCAGGGGTTCCTGACGGTGAATGCATATGCAGCTAACGGCAGATTTCCACAGACGGTTTTACAGTATCATCATTTTAAGATTCAAGTGAATGCATAATTACACTCTTTTTGAGTTAACAATGGGGAAAGATATCAATAATGGCTAAGCTGGCTCAAGGTGCTCCAGAGGGGAGCTGAAAGGTTGAGAGAGAGACATGTGCACGCACACACCACACACACCCACACACCTACACACACGAACATCTGAAATTCATCAGACCAAAGTCATCTGGCACAGACAAACACACCTGAAAAAATGAAAAACCAGTAGAAACAGTGGGCTAATTTGGGGTACGAGAAAGCATCGAGAAAGCAGTTAGTGGATTTTGCTTCTGAGAAGTATTTAATCCCTAAATGCCCTTTATGTTTTGTAGCAGCCCACATAATTTAATGTCATGTTTATTTATGTAATATCCTCTGCACAACACTGAAATTGAGTGAGTGAAACAGCCACTGTATCCCCTCTGGGGAAATTAAAAGGGAAGCCAAGCAATAGTCATGCAGACAGAGCTAGGGACATACAAATAACCAAATCAACATTAGACACAGCAAACTGTAGCACACGGAGAGCCCTCGTGAAGAGCAAAATGGGTGAATCTGCTGTATCCTCCTGACTCTGTTTCCCCACAGATCGAGAGGCCACTTGTAGCTAAGACTTAAAATCTGCACATGAATTGCAGGAAGGACTCTTCCTGCCTCAGAGCTGCCATGTAAGAAATGCTGCAACTCTCACTCAAGGGACCGCATGTCTTTTCTCCCTTTGCTGGGTTTCTTTCTGTTAGTAACAAGCCAAATAGTAATAATAATAATAATGCTTATAATAAGGCTAAACTATCAGACTAGTCATAGAGCCGGATCCTAATATTTAGCAACCAAATCTCAACTTGTCAAATCCACTGGACTTAAGTTGCTTTTGATGCAAATCTTGAAAATGCAACATTTGACCTTTGACAGGGTTCTTCTGTTTCCCAAATTCAGAGATGCTATCCACTCGGAAAACAAAAACAAAACAAAACAAAACAAAAAAGCACTCCCTCCAAAATCTGTTAATTTCTCATTGCCAAACCAGAGAGACTGAGGATACTTCAGTCCTGTTTCCTCCTCTGCTGCCTCCTTCTCTTTTTTATTTTAAATAATAAAAAGAGGATAATTCTCAAAACATATATCCATATATAGCACATAGTTGACCCACTACATATTCTTCTTCCTCTTGGTAAATTATTCTGCTCCAAATGATTTTGATTTTTTTTGGGGGCAGGGGCATTAAACCAGGAAAATAAGGGAGATGCTAAATTAAATATTTTTTTTCCAGAAAAAAAAAACAAATAGCTGCACCAATGTAATCCCAAAAGAGTACCAAGATGAGATAATTATACAAAATGTGAGGAAAATACATATTCAAGACAAGATCTTTCTACATATGGATAGTAAAATAGAAAAATGAAGCAGACCTAGAGACCAAAAGCCAAGGCTTCAAGACATGAAATTAGCTGGGGCTACAGAATAGGGGCAGAAGCCGGCAACTGACTGTGATTGTCTCCATAGCTGCAGTTGGAGGAAACCATGTAGCATACCCTGTGCAAGCCCATTGTTTTATAGTTAAAGAAACAAACTCTAAACCCTGTTCTCATTTCCCTCCAGTGCTTAGAAGGGAAGAGAGATGTTATCCAACCTCCCTCAAGCTAGAACCTACTCAAATTAGCTCACCTGATACACAGCTGCAAAAACACACAATGCACAGAATTCTCAATTTAGAGCTCTAAAACAGTAAGAAGATATGTATTGTATTATCTTCTCTCTGAAAGTCTATTTAAAAAAAAAAAAAAAAGAAAAGGTGTGCCAAGTACTTAAGTAAGAGGGATATAAGACGGATTTGGTAGGAAAGAGATGGAAGGGAGGTAAGGGCTGGACAAATTCTCTTCCAACTTTCCTGATGTGATGAAAGAAAGATGTATTTCCACACTCTCAATCAGTTATCTGTCTGAATTACAGACACTATCTAAATATTAAGACTCTTCCTATGTGAGAACCCACACACAAAGTGAACACACCATTAAGCAGCAAACTGTGTGTTAACGACAAGGGGCCTTCTGTTCCTATGCCTTTTTATATTCAGCTTCAATAGGAAGAAATGAAGCAAGTCTTCCCATTTCCACTTCGCCATCTTGCTTTTTTTTTATGCTGTTTATTCACAGGTCTGAAGAAGTCAACTCAATTCTAAAAAGTATTATTTCTCAAGGTTAACAGAAGACACTTGCAGGAAGCTAATAAATAATGCTATGCATATTATGGTGATCCAGGTGTCAGAACATAAACCTCAATAAGAAACTGGAATAAAAACTGAAAACAATGCAACGTTTTAACTTTTTCATTTTCTCTTCTCATTTGCCATAAAGTACAACTAACAAAAGCAACAAGAATAAAACATCAGAGATAGTCAATATAGCAAGTATCAGATCTTGTCTTTTACTATGAGAAAATCTTAGGCAAGAAAGGAATAAAAACATTGTACTCTCTTAAGAAATTGTAGATTGGGCACAGTGGCTCAGGCCTGTAATCCCAGCACTTTAGGAGGTCAAGGCGTGCAGATCACAAGGTCAGGAGTTTGAGACCAGCCTGAACAACAGGGTGAAACCCCCGTCTCTACTAAAAATACAAAAAACTAGCCAGGCGCGGTGGCACGCGCCCGTAACCCCAGCTAATCAGGAGGTTAAGGCAGGAGAATCGCTTGAGCCCGGGAAGCAGAGGTTGCAGTGAGCCAAGATCGCGCCACTGCACTCCAGCCTGGTGACAGAACAAGACTCCTTCNAAAAAAAAAAAAAAAAAAAAAAAAATATTGTAATCAATCAACAATAACAACTGAATTCTCTATTAGCAGATCTTTTGTTTGTTTTATCTGAGTGCTAAGGTGTGGTAAGATACAATTTGCCTAAAAAGAAATTCAAAGCTTAAAAAACTCTTGGCTTGAAACTAAAATTAACATCTTAAAATTCCAAGTAAAATCTATTAATAAATAACAAGGCTTTCTGTTAGGGAAAAATCCCAGGGAGGTTAAGTGATTTTTATATATTCCTTGTCTTTTAGTCACAGAACCAAAATGTTTCCATGTGCTTCTAGTTCTAATTCTTTACAATGGCATGGCTGGTGGGTGGGTATAAAAATTTAGCATTTTGTTATTCTTTTAAAAGAAACTTAAAATTGGAAGGGACTGAAAAGATTATCTAACTCCATCTAACTCCAACCACCTCATTTCACAAATAGTGTAGGTTACACTTTTAGAAGAACCAGTTCTTGAATAAGGAATATCTGAGACCAAAGAAATAATCTTAATATACCATTTGCTGATTTGGTCCCTGATGCAGGCCTAGGTACCGAATGAGGGACTGGATTGGTTCAGTTCTAAGATGGAAGAATTGGGAGCAGTAGATCTAATATCAGAACCAGACCCAGGTTTTGTGGGAATGAAAGTTACTCAATGTTGGGCTCCTCTTTAAGAAAAATAATACAAAGTCATAAATAAAAATGAGGCCTAAAATGTCATATTTACTAGCCCAAGAAATTAGATCACAAGAAGTTAATAGTGACTTAGAGACTGACATACTTTTCTTCTGAGATATCTTCAGTTGGTTTAGCAGAAATGAGTATACAGAAATGCTTTCTGATTCTACCCTGGCTTCCTCTCTCCACCTGGAACAATGGACAACTCCCCAAACTCCCAACATTCATAGGAGCTGGTGCCCTTGAAGGCTGTGAATCTTAAGTTTCATTAGCTTCACTGTAAATTCACCTTTGGGTAGGACTCCCCATTAGATGCTCATTAAGCCTTTTCAATGAAACTGTCCATTTCAGCAGTCCCAGGCTATGAATTAGGAGATATGAACCTGAGCCCAGGCTCTACAGCCAACACTGTGACACTAAGAAAGTCAATATACCTCTTTGGGCTTGAGTTTCCTCCATGGCTGCAAGACATGTTTGCCAGGGTCTCTTCTAATCATAATACTACTTAATGCTGAATACCTTGGCCTACTGTATCTGTGGTGTTGCCAGTCTTAGTAAATGCTATTGCCATTGTTCAAACTAAGAATTCTGAGTCTTCCCTCCAAATGTAACCAATCTCTAAGTTTGTTGTTGTTTGAGGCGGAGTTCTGCTCTTATTTCTCAGGCTGGTCTGCAATGGCGTGACCGCTGCTCACTGCAACCTCTGCCTCCTGGGTTCAAGCAATTCTCCTGCCTCAGCCTCCTGAGTAGCTGGGATTACAGGCACCCACCACCACACCTGGCTATTTTTTAAAAATATTTTTAGTAGACATGGGGTTTCGCCATGTTGGCCAGACTGGTCTTGAACTCCTGCCCTCAGGTGATCCACTCACTTCGGCCTCCCAAAGTGCTGGGATTACAGGTATGAGCCACTGCGCCCAGCCAATCTCTAAGTTTTATATACCTCTCCCATCTAACTTCTCCTCAACCTGATCTGGGCTACATCAACTCTTATCCATGCTTCTAACAACTTTTTTTTGAGACCGAGTTTCATCTTTTTGCCCAGGCTGGAGTTCAATAGCAGGATCTTGGGTCACTGCAAACTCCACCTCCTGGGTTCAAGCAAATCTCCTGCCTCAGCCTCCCTAATAGCTGAGATTACAGGCACCCGCCACCATGCCTGGCTATATTTTTGTATTTTTAATAGTGACAGGGTTTTACCATGTTGGCCACACTTGTCTCAAACTCCTGACCTCAGGTGATCCACTTGCCTCGGCCTCCCGAAGTGCTGGGATTACAGGTATGAGCCAACATGCCCGGCCTGCTTCCGACAACTTTTCACAGCATCTCATCTTGCTTTCCTCAGGTCATCCTTTACATTGTTGCTGTCAGGGTGTTTTTAAAAATAGCAGTCTAAACGGCTCTCCCCACTCCTTAAAACGTGTCTATGGCCACTCACTGACCTTAAAATAAACTTTAAATTTCAAAATATGACTTCTAAGTAAGGATGGCCTGACACCTGTGCTCATGTTCAAATTAGATCATTCCGGTGCCCGGTATCCTCTCACAATTCCATGTGAACTAACACGTAATATTGTCTCACTGACACAAGGAACTTCAGTATTTGTTGATCGTCTGACTGAATGACTGTAGTTATATTGATGATGGGCTTTTTCAGGCATTAACAACATGTTTCAGTTACGTGAGCAATTATTATAACTAGCCTCTTGAGTCACATCACCATACCCTGAGAAATTGCAATCTACCGGCATTGCTGTTTTATCAAATTCCAATTTTAGGAATGACATTTGAAATACTTTGGATTTCCTCTTGAAAGCTTAGGCTGATTAAAGGATTAAATGTTACACATAATTCAATGCCGTGTAACCCTTGTGTGAGGGCTGAGTAGTTGTAAAACATGTCTATGATCTAATCCAAAGGTTTATTGATTTTCTTGTCCTTTCATTCAAGAGTGTTAGCTTTCATGCACAGCTCTATGGGATTTTTGAAGGTTGGCCAGGACACTGCAGAGATCCACTTCCCATTCTGTCAGTTTCTTCTATTTAGGAAAAGACGGCCCTAGGTCAATGCAAATGTAACAGGGTACAGATTTGGAATCAAAGTCTGAATTCCAGATCTTTCGGCTGTTTCCTTTGAGACTCTCACAATTTCTTCCTCTGTGTAATAGGAGCAAGGCTTAATATAGTATGTATGGTGGCAGGGCGAGGGCTAATTCTAGAGGTTGAAAGGGCTGGATTCTGGTTACAGAGCCAATTTTAACACCGTATATGACTTTAGTTAATTCATTTAACCTCTCTTTATTATTAAAGGGGATTGATAACATTAGAATTCCCTAGGCTGGGTGCCGTGGCTTATGCCTGTAATCTTAGCACTTTGGGAAGCTGAGGCGGCTGGATCACCAGAGGTCAGGAGTTTGAGACCAGCCTGACCAATATGGTCAAACCCCATCTCTACTAAAAATACAAAAATTAGCTGGGCATGGTGGCATGTGCCTGCAATCCCAGCTACTTGGGAAGCCAAGGCACGAAAATCGCTTGAACCAAGGAGGCAGAGGCTGCAGTGAGCCAAGATCACACCATTGCACTCCAGTCTGAGTGACAGAGCGAAACTCCACCTCAAAGAAAAAAAAAAAATTAGAATGCCCCTTCTGGAGATACCATGGTCACAAAGGTGGTTTTCCCAGGGCGAGGCTTATCTACTGCACTCTGGATGTGCTGACCTCTGCGAGTTCCCCAAATGCGGGAAACTCAACTGCATAATTTGTGGTAGTGGGGGACTGCGTTCATGCTTTCCCCTGGTGTGTTTCTGAAACAGAAAAAAGAAGAAGAATTCCCCTTCTAACTGAATTATCATGAACTGACTTTGAGTTTTTATTTGTCATTCTCCTAAGCATTTTTGAATAACAATCTATATACCTTCTCAACTATCATTTAAAGCAATATTTCTTATCTTTCTTCTTTTCTCTTGGCCATAGAGTTTGAGAGTGACTTGCCCAAGATCAGCTAGGTGGGAAGGCTGAGATCTGAACCTGAATAATCTGAGTCCAAAGCTCAGTGCTGTAGACAAGAGTAAACAGATACCTGCTCTCATTATCCATCATAGCTGTGTAGAGACTTACAGAGCTGACAGGTTTGAGTTGAATGTCTTAGAGATGAATTACTATGGGAATAAAGAGAAGGGAACAATCGCTAACTAGATGCAGGTGGGGACCATTTCAAGCTCTTACAACCAGCTAGGTGCTTTACACGCGGTATGTCATTTAACACATTCTACAGCACTGGGGAGATATTTCTGTTGCTCCCTAACAGAAGATGAAAATTGGCTGGGGCTTGGGTAGTATATATTTAATCCTGGAGCTTCTTGGCTTCTCATCTGGAAGTAAGTCCTTGAAGGATGGCTTGTGTTAGCTCTTCTACCATCTGGGCTGAGGAGTCATCTTTGTATCACATTCACTGAGATCTCCGTGGATTCCACAGGCAGAGAGCACAAACCCTTGCTCACCCCTCAGCAGGTGTAAAACATGAAAGGGTCATGTTCAGAAAAGAAGAGTGAAACTTCCCAAAAATTTACAACAAGACCATCTGTCTTCTCCTCTGCTAATGGAAGACTTTCTTAAACTGAAAATCACTCCAATGTCCACAATACAAAGAAAGGAGACTTTCAGTAAAGAAGGTTAAGGAAAGTGGAAGCAAATGATACCTGTATTCCATGCGGGAAGTCAGTTGCAAGAACGGATAAGTATGTCCTGGATGCTTCTCACTTTATAATTCCTTAATCCTAAATCAAGACACCAGTGAAATTGAGAAACCCAACACCCTGTCTGCCCCAGAAAATGCAAATCCCCCGGGGAAAGAGCCCACTTGTTTCCTGGCTTTGTGACAGGGCTTGGGGCCGATGTGAATCACTACCTGCAAAGAAAAAGAGCCATTGCTTCCAACATGGAGAAAGAGTGCAAGGGGATCTTGTAGGAGACTCACGGAGCCCTGGGGGCAGGAGAGACCAGCATGTCTGCTAGAGCTGTCTCCTGCTGCTGCTGCTGCTTGCAGCTCTAGAAAAAAAAAAAAATCTATTTTCTTGAAAATGAAACCTTTTCTTTAGATTTCCTTCAGTTTTTTCCCCCTTAAACCATCTAAGATTAATGTGGCGAAAATAAAACGCCCCACAGGCTGCTTATTTTGACGCTTACTATAGCACATAAAAGTGAAGAATTAGCATGGAATGAATAATTTATTTAGTGCTTTACGTTGTTTTAAACAAATCATTTCCATGAAAGGAATGTGTATTCAAGCAATAAATCACTGTTTAGCACTCTGTCAGGAGGAAAGATACCACTTGGCAGAATTACTGAATGGCAGTGCCTGGCAGGGAGGCAGGCACAATAAAGATAAAGGTGATGTCCTTGCATAAGAGGAATCTGCTTGGATCTAGAATAGGTTGGAGGGAGAGTCCATCATGAGACCCTTTCTTCCATTTACAAAGGTTAAATGAGCACCTACTTGTGCTACTATATTTCATGTTATGACAAGCACAGAGTAACCTGCTATGACATCATAGCTATTGTTATTTATGTTATGATTGCAATTACTGTGGGCCAAACTCTGGGCCTAAGTGATGGCGATATTCCACTGCAACAAAACAATGAGTTTTTCTCTTAAATTGATCTTTGGGGTCTTTAGATAATTGTATATAATAAGTATTATGATAAAACTGTATGCAAAATGCCTAGTAGGGGGATGGGAATCTAGAAAGGTTTTATAAAGGTGGTTTCACTGTATCCAGGCCTATTTAGCCAAAGGACTAGAAAATGTGAAACACATTCAATACAGAAGTCTTTGTGACACCAGAGGAATGCAAGTCTGAAGCTCAGAGATGTTTGGGTGGAGAGTGAGTGTGGAGATGTGGTGCAAGTCATCAGGGTGAAGATGGAAATGAGAGAAGGGTGACGGGAAGCTTCAAGAGAGATCCACAAGATGCAGGGTGACGTTCACAGGCTCTAGAGGCTGTGGCCCCTGGAAAAATTGGCCCTAGACACCAGAAATCAGAACCCGATTCAGTCTCCAAAGCAAGGTTTTGAAGCTGTTATTTATCAGCCTTGCTAATTACCAAACCTATCTGCAGAGGAACTACAGGAGGGAAAACTGGTTTAGGTCAAAAGAAAGAAGGACCCTGGTACTCTTCTTAAAATCAAGTCAAAGGTGGAACTGCTTTATTACCCCAGCTTTATGCAGTTTTGAGAATGAAAATGCAATCCAAGGGTTTGTGGAGGTTGGAAACAAAACACTTTTGTGGGAGCTAAAGTACCTCAAATTACAAATTTCAAACATCTCTTCTTTTTTAACTGTCAATGCCACAAACAAAACCTGAGGACTGACACTCAACATCAGCAATGCTTGCAGTCCTCCATCACTCCCGGCAACTCCTAACAATTAGTCCAAGCTGATAATTTGTACCACTGACAACACAGAAGGCCAAGGGCTGGGTTTTTACACATCAAGGGAAACAAAACACTCCTATTCTCTCAACTGCTTCAGGGAGTTTCTCAGTTATCTCATTTCCCTCTGATTTAATTAATAATAGTAACAGTATGTCTCCCTCACAGTTTATAGATATCCAAAATTTCCCAACCTTACCTTAAATGATTTAAATGAGAACAGACTTTCAGTTTCTTTTAGGTAGTTTCAACTTTGCCAACATTTTGCTGAAAGCTGAAAACAACACTTCTGGCTAATAGAATGAAGGTGACAGGCACTGAGAAATGTCATGAATCTGATGCTTCTCATCACCTTAACAATATTTGCTGTTTTATAAAAAAAAAAAAAAAAAAAAAACCATCTTGGTGTCAGCATTTAATTGGGCTCACAGAAAACTCAAAATGTTGTTGGTTCCCAGCCAGCCAGAAATGCTTCACTCTCAGGAAGAAATTAATCAGTGAACAACTTATCTATTGAAGGTTTACTATGTTCAAAGAATTGCTAGTAGACCCTGTGGGAGAAAAAGAGATGCACAAAATGTAATTTCTGCCATGCAGGAATTTACAATCTAGGTAGAATCTGATTGTCACTCTCCTCTTCAGAAACAGTGAAGGTTCCCTTGCCTCTACAGGATTAACTCCTGACTCTTCAATAAGACATCCAAGGTCCTTTGTATACGGCACAATATCTCCTTTCTAGTTTTGTCTATTGCCACTTCTTGCAATTCTGCAATCCTGTAATACTGACCTTCTTGATATTCTTTGAACCACAATGAATGTTCAGGTCCCTGGAGCTTTCTCAATTTCTAATGCACAGCTTAAAAGCCATCTATCTCCTAGCTGGTTGTGGTGGCTCATGCCTGTACTCCTAGTACTTTGGAAGGCCGAGATGGGCAAGTCACCTGAGGTCAGGAGTTCGAGAGCAGCCTGGGCAACATGGTGAAACCCCCGTCTCTACTAAAATACAAAAATTAGCTAGGTGTGGTGGTGTGCACCTATAATCTCAGCTGCTCAGAAGGCTGAGGCAGTAGGATCACTGGAACCCAGCAGCCTGAGGCTGCAGTGGGCTGAGATCATGCCATCGTACTCCAGCCTGGGCAACAGAAAGATACTCTGTCTTTAAAAAGAAAAAAAAAAAAAAAAAGCCATCTGCTTCATGAAGACTTCCCAATCTCTCTCTGGGCAAGAAAATGTGTTGCTTCATCTGTTTCATTTTTGTTTTAAATGTAAGTTCCAGGATACAGGTGAGAACATGACAGTTTGCTACATAGGTATACATGTGTTGTGGTGGTTTGCAGCACCTATCAACCCGTCATCTAGGCTTTAAGCCTTGCATGCATTTGTACTAATCCTCTCTTTCACCTTGCCCCAAAACCCCCAACTAGCTCCAGTGTGTGTTGTTCCCCTCCCTGTGTCCATGTGTTCTCATTGTTTAACTTCCACTTATGAATGAGACTGTGCAGTGTTTGGTTTTCTGTTCCTGTGTTAGTTTGCTCAGGATGATGCCTCCCAGCTTTATCTGTGTCCCTGCAAAGGGCATGATCTCATTCTTTTTTATGGCTGCATAGTGTTCCATGTATATATGTACATTTTCTTTATCCAGTCGATCATTGATGTGTTGGTTCCATGTCTTTGCTATTGTAAACAACGTTACAATAAACATATGTATGCATGTGTCTTTACAGAATGATTTATATTCCTTTGTGTATATACTCATTAATGGGATTGCTGAACTAAATGGTATTTCTGGTTCTAGATCCTTGAGGAATCACCACACTGTCTTCCACAATGGCTGAGCTAACTTACCCTCCCACCAACAGTGTAAAAGCATTTGTTTCTCCACAGCTTTGCCAGGATCCATTGTCTCTTGAAATTTGTAATGATCACCTTTCTGACTGGCATGAGATAGTATCTCACTGTGGTTTTAATTTGCATTTCTCTAATGATCGGTGATGATGAGCGTTTGTTGGCCAAATAAATGTCTTCTTTTGAGAAGTGTCTGTTCATATCCTTTGTTCACTTTTTGATGGGGTGTTTTTCCTGTAAATTTGTTCAAGTTTTTTGTAGATTCTGGATATAAGCCCTTTGTCAAAAGGGTAGGTTGCAAAAATTTTCTTCCATTCTGTAGGTTGTCTGTTCATCAGAGTGAACAGACAATCATCTATCTTCTTTAGTATCATGTTTCTATTATGGCTGAAGCAAATTACTTTCATTATTTGTTTAACCTGTGTCATTCACGGACTGTGAATTTGTTCCCGCTAAATTTTGTTTTTATAACTTCTTGTGCTACAACAGAACCTGACATAAAGAAAGCACCAGTATATATCCTCAATGAACAATTATACAATATACAAATATGTGTCTTTTAAATATGAGCCCATATGGGATAAGTGAGATTATTTGTGCCAGAATACCAGCAACCTTGACACATAGTAGGGCTTCAATAATAATTTATTTAATCCAAATCATAAATTCCCACTGAATATCAAAGAATGGTGAACTGAGAATTGCTCTGTAGAATGGCAACACATTCTTTAAAATGTCAGAGTTCTAGTAAGCATGATATGTTTGTGGTTCATCATTTTAGCCAGCCTGGTTGGAGATCACAATGGTGTTAGAAAATACAACTAGAAAGATAGAGGATGGTATTTGTGAGTGGTTTCTAATTCCAGGCTAAGAAATCCCTAGAAGTCTTTATGTGTATGATAAAGTATGGAAAACGATTATAGATTTTTGAGCACAGCGGTGATACATACAGTACTAGAAATACAAAGTTTAATCTGACAGATATGTAGGGCATAGATTAGCAGGTTATTAAAATTTTTCTTAAAAGAGTAAATAGTAAGTATTTTAGGTTTGTGGACCACAAAATGTTTGTCATAACTACTCAGTACTGCAATTCTATCACAAAAGCAGCTATAGACAATATGTCAACAAATGGGCATGAGTATGTTCCAAATAAAACTTTATTTACAAAACAGGCAATGAGCCAGATTTGTCTGCCAGGCTGTAGTTTGCCAACTCCCGGACAAGAGAAATAAGTGGTAGAGAAGACATTTAAGAATCTATTCAAATGTACTAGTATAAAATTTTGGAGGCTTGACCCAGGGTGGTAGGAGTTTTAAATGGAGCCAAAAAAGAAAAAAATGTTAAAGGAAAAAAAAAAAAGGGTGAATAATTGCATACTTTATGAGAAAAGGTAAAAGAATGTACAATAACTTTTCATGATTTTAAACAAAGAGAACTGGAGGAGTAAAGGCACCTTTGACAAGCAAGGTCTTCTTAGTTACCCACACTAGAGAAACTTCCTTAGGATGTTTGGAAGATGACAATTTGCAAAGACGTGCAAGTGGAATCCAGAGTCAAGATAATCATAGAATTCTAGAGAATTTTGATGCTGCAGGGGGATTTAGAGATGATTTCGTTCATTTTATATTTTATCAGATGACCTGACCAGCAAACAACAGTGGCCTCAATCATGTTTGGGTTGTCCCCCACAATATTAGTCCTCAGTATGTTTCTAAAACAAAGTGACTCAGTCCAAAAAAAAAAAAAACACTTGGATGATCTGGAAGCCCTGGCTTACATTCCCACATAACAAAATTAGCTGGAAGAGTGTGGCAGCTACCCCCTGCTTGAAGGATGAGGGCTCTCCATTCAGTCATGGAGCGCTCTACCATCACTCATGCGGCCCTCTCAGTCATTTAAGTTTGCATGGGCTGATTTCGACGCACAGGCTCATTTTGATGCGTAGGCTGTGGAGTCAGGCTGCCAGGCTGGTACCCTGACTCTGCCACTGTGGGAGGTAAGTTAACCTCTAAATGCTCCAGCTTCCTCATCATGAAAGTATAGAATATTGTCAGCTCCGACCTCACAGAATTATGATGATGATTAAGTGAAATACTGTATGTAAAGCTCAGCCACATGGTAGTCCTTCAAATGTTAGATATTGTGATTATATCATGATGGTGAATGAAAGCTTTTAAAAAGTTAAATTGCCCAAGTCCACACTGGCAGTTGGTGGCAGATCCAATAACAGAACTCATTTCTCATGAATCTAGAGCAACTTCCAAAACCCTGAGCATATTCCATCAGAAATACACTGAGATTTATTTGTAAAACCTAACCGAGACATGCCCTGAACCAAGAAGGAAAACAAACAAAAAAAGCAAATCAGAGATGATGTTGGGCCAATGTGTCTTACTGGGTTATTCCCAAATATAGCACACTGGAACAAACATAATAATTGTATGTCTGTGATCTACTTGTTTGCCAAAGCCACATAAAGGAATTATAAACACTTCTTCTACCATTGGTAACAGAGTAAAAACGAGGCCATATATTAAACAAAAGTCTGGTGACTTTTAGTTGCATTCTATCCTGGAGGACAGTCGTAACTAGAACACTGGCAAAAATACCCTGGAACAACTCTGTCCTGTTCATAAATTCTCAGTCCCTGCCTGTTTCAAAAGTGGAAGAGAAAAAGTGCTAAGTCAACCAACTTTCACTAATTAGTTCTCTCTATCTGGTGACTGTAAACCAATGACAAGCAAACTTCTCATACCTTCACCCAGGCTGAGACGTTTTTCTGCCAGTCACCATCTTATCACTCTGCCTGTAAGTGGCCTTGCTGAGCTCTGTCTGAATCACATCCAGTGTTCCTGTTACATACATATATTCCTTCTTTTCTGCAGCATACAAGAAAATATGCTGGCGGTAGCTGTTTGTAATAAGCTGAAAGTTTCGTGAGACCAACTCTAATGCAAAGGTCATTTTTTAAGCTGTTTATAGATTGCAATTTGTAAGGTTATAATGTCACATGCTGTCAATAATTCAAAGTGGAGAATTACAACTGTTAACAGGTCATCAATTCTTCATTCTTCTCCTTCCACACTCATTCCCCGAGGGGCTTTAATTTATTTCATTTAAGCTTGACTCCTTGAACTTTGAAGCAAAGGTTTCATTTGTTTATGTTGGAAAAAAAAATAGATGGCACAATGCAAGCAATTCCTTAACAAGTTTCAAGGGATCTGAACCAATAAAAAAAAATCACAATTTAGATAGGAATGATTCAGAAAGTCTATTTTCCAGGAGTGTAGTGTTCTAGAAAATGTGTTTATGTTGTCAGTATGCAAGAGGCTTAACTTGCCCCTCCCTCCAGATAAATAAATAAATAAAACAGGAAGGCAATGTTGCTGAAAATACTGAACGCTGAAAGCTAACGGAGTTTCAGTCTGTTTGCAAGAATGCATTTGTGGTAATTGTGTGCCACCAGGAGTCTATCCAAAGGCTTTCTTTGGGAGAGTAATTAAATCTGAATTCCAGTGCAATTGTGAATGCTGAGCTTGTTGCACCTGGCTTTTTGAGGTGAAAAACTTTTTTGAGTGTCTGATGAGAGCTATGGATGTAACATATACCCCTTCTAATAAACGCCAGCTAGAAACAAAATTCTGGGAAAACCTTCTGAAGTTCATTTATTTAACTCTAGGTAAAGAACTTCAATTATAGAGATGCAGATGATCTTTCTCATACAACCGACATTCTTTCAAAATAGAACACAGAGGCAGATGATGTAATCTTTTCCCTTGGGTACTTATAATCTCAGAGGACTCAAAAGAATAACTGATTTTTCATCTTTGAGGGCTTTTTTCTCATCTCCAACAATAACCTGAGGCATACTAAAAAATGGTCGTGCTCAGGAAAATGACCAATATCCAAAAGAAGACAGTGGGACAGGGCTCTCCATTACATTGCCAAGGAGCACAGAACAGACTGTTTTGTTGTTTGTTCCTCCTGTCCCTTTCCTGTGAATGCCCTCCCAGCTACTCCATGCTCCTGGTGTCTGGGGTTTGAAGGTCTCATGGATCACCTACGAGAAGCCCAAGAAATGGTGTAAGCCCAAAACATCTATTGTGGGTTCCTGCTTTTGTGGAGTTCCAAGTTCCAGGTCATCAAGAACCAGATATCAAAACATCAGCTAAGGCACAGTAATTTTTTCTGTTAAGGATTTAGGTACCTAGGAGTTGTCAGGTATAATTTAAAAAATTAGAACATAGGCTTCAATTAGATTGTGTAGAAAAAGTTGAATTAGATTCTTTAACCAGAAGAACGGCCATTACTGAAATCTGGTGAAAGAAAATATAATCTTTAGACTCAACCAAGACTTAATGCCTATGATTTTCACTGTGCTGACGTGTAAGGATAATATTAATTTGTATGTGTGTGTTTACATACAGCTAAGTAAATATTGACATAGAGAAATTGCTAAGAAAATTGTACTTCTCTCTTCCATGGTAAGGATACTTTTTCAACATACTGTATATTCATTAGCCAAGACAGCTTAGCTCGAGATTTCACAGTATGTTAGTCCGTGAAATGCAGAAATGTAAACAGAGAACTGTGCCCAGTTTCAAAGATGACAAGCTGGTTTAGATTTTAAGGGGGAGTAGGGGGCATATGTCTTTCATCAGACTATTACCATTTCCAGAAATCTATTTGAACTCGATGTTTAAGAACAACATCTTTTCAAGGCATTCAACCGTTAAGACAAACTCTCTATTGCTTTGAGTTTCTTATGGATTTGACTTTGCCCTCAGTTCCTTAAAGGGATCAGCACCACAGGTAAAAGATACAGCCAGGATGATTAAATATTCTAGAAACAACAAAGCTTTAGCTTGCAAATTGCAGTTAACTAAAACTGCATTCCAAAATTATCAGAATATTATCAGTTCAAAATTCACCCATATTAACATGTTGCTCTCCTAGTGTTAATCTCTTAAGAATAGAAAAATAACCAAATAAAGAAGATTTGATTAGTCCTGAAGGCAGCCTATTCAGAGCTTTTTGATACCAGAGATCTTATTATATTCCCCTTATATAACAAGTGCCTAGTTTCCTGGCACAGAGATTTGATAACTGTTGATCAAATGAATGAAATACCAAAGGTGGTAAGAACAAAAGACATGCAAATGAGTGTTGATTTTTAAATACTTATTTTGATATCAATATACAGCTTATTTTCTCATTATCTCAGAGGAGGATATATATATATACACATATATATATATACATATATATATATACACATATATATAATACATATATATATACACATATATATATATACATATATATATATATATATATATATATGGAGAGAAAGAGAGAGAGAGAGAGAGAGAGAGAGTTGCTACTATTTACAGTTATACTCTAGTATTATTTTCTTATATACTATACTTTATAGGAAGTATATGTATAGAACCTAATGTGTAGAATTCTAAAATCAGAGGAAATGGTTCTTCTCTTTCCATAGGACAATGAGGACCCTATCAGCACCGCTTTTATTCTGTGATGCAATAATTGAACACAGTCAGCTATCTAAGTAAGAAGTGCTTCCTGTTTCCCAAGGATTTGTCTTCTTCACTACTAGGGGTTCCATAAGCAACACTGCCCATGGTCTCTGAAACCAGATTCCGCTGGTATTTGTAGCCATTCTAAGGAATAGTGTTCCCTGGTAAAGATTTAAGTTGCTACATATGTTGCCATCTGTGCTGATTTTACTACAAAACACTAAATTGAAGAACTTAACACAGAACAGCAGCAACAGCAAAACTGAAGTCTAAATCACCTAAACCATGGCAATTGTGGGGAATTTTCTAGCAGGGCTGCATAATTCTTGGTCCCTTTAAGTTGTCCAGAGCTTTAATGGCAACTTGTAAAGGTCACACCTAACTTGGTATTCCTAAGTATGTCGATAATTAGCAAGAAAGCCCGTGAAATATTTTAAAGAAAGTCCGGTTATTAAAAAATTTTAAATGTGGGAACTAATAGCTTTTACTAATTCCTGGGTTAATGGAAATTAACAATACACATTATGTATCCCAGAACTTGGACCACATATTTTATAAGGCTGACATATTTTAGTCAGTTATAAAAGGGAACCATAAAGACAAGGACAACCTACTGAAGTATCTCAATAAACAGAAAGTCAGATTTTAGGAAGACAGCATGGCATCTTAAAGGTGAGAGTGATTAGTTTATATTTTTTACATATTTCTGCCAGGGACACAATCTTATTTACTAACTCACAAGCAAACTGCCTAACAGATGTCTAAAGCATTTCTGATTCCTTTGCAAAACTTTAGACAGAGCTAAACAAACTTAATTTCTCAAAATTAAACAGTGATTACCATTCTTAATTGTAAAAGTTACTATTGTCACCATCATTTGTGTGGTAAAGCGTATGAAATTAGATTTAATCTTTATAGACACATACTTATATACTTATTTCACAGCTGATTTCAATCTTGAAACCTCATGAACACAGGAATATGATGAAAACATTAAACACGAACCACCTTCTAATTAAGTTGTTGAAAAATATAGGGTAAGCAGGTGGGGCATGTTGACTCACTCTTGTAATCCCAGCACTTTGGGAGGCCGAGGTGGGCAGATCACCTGAGGTCAAGAGTTCGAGACCAGCCTGACCAACGTGGTAAAACCCCATCTCTACTAAATATAAAATTTGCCGGGCATGGTGGCATGCGCCTATAATCCCAGCTACTCAGGGGGCTGAGGCAGGAGAATAACTTGAACCTGGGAAGTGGAAGTTGAAGTGAGCTGAGTTTGTGTCACTGTACACTGACTGGGGCCACAAGAGTAAAACTCCATCTAAAAAAAACAAAAATAGGGCAGGCAAATCATATATTGTCAGAGTTCTATGATTGTCATGCATGTCCTCCCATGACTCGTGAGTAGGAACATTACATGAAATATGTTATAAACCAAGTTGAAGTTATCAGAGGCCTCTGATTTAAAATTACAAAGCAAATTTTTTCTCTTATAAAATATACCCTTATATCTTATACTACACAGAAAACCCGGAATTATTTATGCTCAAAAGCACTCTCAATGCCTTGAAGAAAAGTATGGAAAGAGGGAAGGAAGTGAATGCCTGCAGAGTGTCACCTATGTGCCAGCCAGCACGTGAAGTCTGTTCATGCACTATTATTTCACTAAGCTTTCACAACAGCCCTTCAGTTATTGGCAATCTTATAGATGATGAATATGTAACATAGAGAGTCCCTTTCCCCAAGGGTTCAGTCATTAAGCATAAGACACAGGACCCAATCCTTGTCTATCTCTTCATGGATCTAGTATGCTCCTTCCTTTCACATGCTTGTGTTCTACTGATGATCATGATGTAACAATTAAAAGTTAATAATCAAGGCCAGGAGTGGTGGCACGCACCTGTAGTCCCAGCTACTCGGGAGGCTGAGGGAGGAGAATCACACGAACTCGGGAGGTGGAGGTTGCAGTGAGCAGAGATCACGCCACTGCACTCCAGCCTGGTGACAGAGTGATACTCCGTCTCAAAAAAAAAAAAAAAAAAAAAAGTTGATAATCAAACTCATATTAGGTAACAGTCATATCTAAAATGAATTTTGAAAAAATGAATACTATGAATACTGTCATATCTAAAATAAATTTTGAAACAATGAATACCAGGAGCTTGATTATGATATGGCTAGATGTGGGTTCCTTTATATCTCTACTAAATGTTTAAGTTTTTAAAAATTTGGGAACTTTTAACATATACATGATATAGTCATGCATGTCATGTATATACATATATGTATAACCTATATATACACATACATATGTACAGCAAATATATATACAAACACACATATAAAAAAATACATGCTAAAAATCACCAAATTTGGTTTAAAAATCTTACATACTTAAGAAGCTCAGCAAACCCCAAGTGGGCTAGATGTAAAGGAAACCATACAGAGCCATATCATGGTCAAACTGCTAAAAAC
>NW_016107574.1:4407470-4415264 GCF_001604975.1 Cebus imitator | reverse complement strand
AAAAACAAAAACAAAAAACAGTATTCATTACTTCCATAATTCATTTTACACGACTGTTACCGAATATGAAGATGATTCTTAAGAATATATATACAACCATATGCGGGGTGTGTGTGTGTGTGTGTGTGTGTGTGTGTGTGTGTAACTTTTTTATACCCCATCTCTCTCTTTTTCCTTTCCGGTACTCTATGTACACAGATTGTAAATTGCTTTATATTTTCTCATGGGTCACTAAGGCTCTGTTTATTTTTTGACTTATTTTTTTCTCTTTGTTCCTCAGATTGGATAATTTCTATTTGTCTATCTTCAAGTTTAATGAACTTTCCTTACAGTCTCCATTCTGCCCATTCAATAAATATTTTCATTTCAGATAGTATGTTTTCACTCCTGGAATTTCTATTTTGCTCTTCTCATGGTTGTTGTCATCTTTCTTCTGTGACCCCCGTCTATTCTCTCATCTTTTCCTTCAAGCCCTTAAACATATTTACAACAGTTGCTTTAAGTCTTTGCTGTTAGCTCTATCAACTAGGCCAACTTCAGGTTGGTTTTTCTTGGTTACATTTCTCCTTGACAATAGGTAATACTTTCCACTTTCTCTGTATGACTAGTAATTTTTGATTGTTCATCAAACATTACTGATGATGTTGCAAGGAACTGGATCTTTTCTTCCTCTGAAGAGTTTTTTCACTCCCATTAGGCTTTTACAAAATTACTGGCTGAGTGGCTCACACTTGTAATCCCAGCACTTTGGGGGGCCAAGGTGAGTGGATCACTCGAGGTCAGGAGTTCAAGACCAGCCTGGCCAACATGGTGAAACCCTATCTCTACTAAAAAGACAAAAATTAGCGGGGCTTGGTGTTGGGCACCTATAATCCAAGTTACTCAGGAGACTGAGGCAGGAGAATTGCTTAAACCCAGGAGGTGGAGGTTGCAGTGAGTCAAGCACGCCACTGAACTCCAGTCTGGACGACAGAGCAAGACTGTCTCAAAACAAAAAAAAAAAAAAGGAAAAGAAAATAAAATTACTGGCTGATAAACTGATAAATTGGAACATGTAGAGGCTTAGCTTTACACTTTCTTTGGATTTTCACTTAAGGCTTCTGGAAAATTCCTTTATTTTGGTATATAGTCTTTATTTGCAAGGTGTGTTTTAATGGAAGACTTGGGTACTTACTAAGCTCCTTTAAGATGGCAGAATTCAAACTCCAAAGTCTGTTTCCCTGCAGTGACCAGAAACTGAAATCCTTTCTCAGCTCTTTCAGTCTTAACAGCAATTTCTATCTGCTGCTCCTTAGAATTCATGAATCAGCAAGTATCTGATGCAGATTTTGAGGTTCTAACTTCCATGGCTTCTTCATTCTTGGGACTTCTCCACAATCTCTAGCCACTTTGGAAGCCCCAAGTTCTACCCATGGACATCTTGTATACTGCAGCTGTCTTCTTGATGCACAGCCACCCAATGCCTTATGGACCCGTGAGTGCCCTCAGAGGAGAAACTGTATGAACATAGTTCCCCCTCCAGCGGTTCTCCTCTCTCATGGGTTAGATCCCTTTCGGTTTCTGTCTGTTGTTGATCTGTCTCCAATGCCTTCAAACATATTTTCGTCTTCCTCAGAATGTATAATTATTATCTGCAGAAAACCTAGTAATAAACTGTTCCAACATCATTCTGGAGCTCCTTCTTAAAATAACAACTCAGTCTTTTTCAAGTGCTATCTACTTTCTTAACCCTATTTTAATTAAGATAATAATTATTATATCACAAAAATCACTTGCTCAATTATGTTATAGGAAGATTTTTCTTTGCTTTTCTGAATTTATCCAAGGTGAATTCCCTCAGGGCCAACTTTAACAAAAAGTGATAAAAACAGAAATATACCGATCCTGTTATAGTAAAGTCCATCTCACCAGACGTATCTTCCTCTCTCTCACTGTACTACAGAAGAATATGGCAAGCTATCAATCTGCCATTTCTTCCTGTGCCCTGTGACTTTTCTGTATTGTGTCAAATTAAGCCATCAAAAGAAGTAGTGGGGAAGGCAGATGCTGATCTCTATCTTACCTGCCGAATTTGGACAGCAGCTTTATTCTATAAATTAAGAATCACACCATACCCACTTTTACCTGGGGAGCAAAGGAATCTAGCCACTTAATTCCAAGTTCTAAAATGGTGGTGGATTTAAAATTATTATTTTTTTCAGATGTGTAGCCAGAAAAAGGACAGCTGATAAGAAGGCTGGTGGATGAAAAATATATTATCTCTGGCTAAGGTAGAATGCTTAACAATAGTTGGAATTAGAGGGTTGAGAATTACACCAGTCTCTCAGTTGGACTTCTTAGTGTCTAAGAAAATCTGCCTCCTTCTGGAGAGAATCCTGTATCTAGGGAGCTACTGGGCCAAAAAGTGGGTAAAAAAAAAATTTTTTTTTCTTTTTTTTTTTTTTTTTTAAGAATTCTGCAAGAAGGTCACCTTTTAAGGCTAGTGTGAGACAGCTCCTAGAAAGCTTTTGACTGCCTTTCCTGAATTATACACTTGCATGATGCCTGGGAATAGATAGAACAGAAAAAATGCATTAATATTTAACACTCATATAGCACTATAAATGGTTGTAATGCTCTACAATAAATAAAAAATCAGGTCTCAAAATGTGCCTTCTTAACACAATTGTAACATTGAAATATCTTCAGAATTTGTAATAATCTCCAGGGGGAAAAAGGTAGAAGTCCCATCACTTAAAACCGTAGTATGTTAAGCAAAGTGGTGATGAATATTGTATAATACATAATCTGGTACTGATGAGACAAGGATCAGACTTCCCTAGGAGGGCCTTTTTTCCTTTAATTTAAATCGTATTAGAATACTGCAAGTGCCAGCTGGGCGTGGTGGCTCACATCTTTAATCCCAGCACTTTGGGAGGCTGAGGTGAGCAGATCACAAGTTCAGGAGTTCGAGACCAGCCTGACCAACATAGTGAAACCCTGCCTCTACTAAAAATACAAAAAAAATTAGCAGAGTGTAGTGCTATACACCTGTAATCTCAGCTACTCAGGAGGCTGAGGCAGGAGAATCGCTTGAACCCAGGAGGCAGTGGTCCCGGTGAGCCAAGATTACACCACTGCACTCCAGCCTGGGTGACAGTGCAAGACTCCATCTCAAAGAAAAGAATACTGCAAGTGCCTTCCCCAAAACTCCCCTAGAGGCTATCTCCTTTGGCAGTACCCCGATTCTGCCAAGTCTGCTAACAGAAGTAACCTTGATGTATAGGAATTTAACTCTCACTCCTTTTCTCCACTGCCCATCTTCAAGTAGGGTCTGTTCCTTGTTTCCATTCAGCAAGGCACTTTTGACACTTTCAAGCCCACTCATTATGCAATTTTCCCACTAGTCTTTCCACTTTCCAATCCCCATCCTCTCTTCCTTCTTGCCTAGGGCTTTCCAGTTGCAGCAAGAGGGAGGCGCTGTGCCCCTTCATTTATATAACCCATTCCAAAGTAGAATGTCTCTTTATATACCCATGTTTTCTTAATTCTGCCTGATTCATCTTGCTATTAATGTTAAAGGTCAGTTTTGAACAGGTGAAAACAAGGGCCACCTTACAGACATTTCTTTTGCAATGAAAACACCTCTGGGGTAGTATGAAGTTTTCCTTTTTAGATGACCTCTCAGAAGCAAGTAGCAAGAGGAGACTGTTACTCTCCTCACGTACCTGATTCAGTCATGATCTAACCAAAGCAAACATTTACCCTATTGTAAAAACAAGTCCTTCTTACAGATTTGGAAGTCTACTGCTATTTCAAATTATTGTGTGTGTGTGTGTGTGTGTGTGTGTGTGTGTGTGTGTGTGTGTGTGCGCGGCTCACTGCCACCTTCGCCTCCCAGGTTCAAGTGAATCTCAAGGGATTACAGGTGTGTGCCACTGCACCTGGCTAATTTTTATATTTTTGGCAGAGACAGGGTTTCACCATGTTAGCCAGACAGTTCTTGAATTCCTGACCAAGTGATCTGCCCACCTCAGCCTCCCAAAGTGCTGGGATTACAGGTGTGAGCCACCAGGCCTGGCCAAATTTTTCTTTCTTCAGAATGAATGCTGCTACTTTTGTCGTGATGTATGATAGTACACATCACGAGGACAAATGGGGATCAAACGTTTGTAAGTAAGAATGACAGGACTTAAGGAGATCGGAGAAAATGTCGGCCTTCATCTGCCATTTTCCATTTCTACCTGCATCCCATTCATTTTACGTACATGTATATAGTTAACGCATAAGGTCCACTTCTGAAAAATTGAATAGGCAAAAACCCACCAATTAAAGTAAAATGATTGCAATCTCATTAAAAGAGCTTGTAACTTAAGAAAATGTATAAACATTTCTTTTAATTGAGGCACGCTACCCTTTGGCAAAATGAATCATGATTTTAAAATTTGTGCTTTTCACAGTTATAATAGTGGCTAAAATAATCCTGCTTAAAGGGAGCCTCATACATAGCCATTGGTTACTGGAGCTCGGTTCTTCTACATCACATTGAAAAGAAAGCTGCCACTTTTTCACCTGTTCAGTATTCCATGAGACTAACTAATCTGAATTATGCTTATGTCCACCCTTTTGTCAAATACCAGGTACAGCGTAGAACTTCATGTTCCACTGCCTTTGACTTACAGTTTATATTTGACATGGAAGGCCCTCGGGATACAGGAGAGCTTTCCATCCACACCCATGCCTATTCAGCACGTGTTCTAGCAGTGAGAGTGTTATTTCAGCTTTCATATTTTCTGGTTGCAGAAGTCAAATGGCTCCATAATTCTCCCCAAGGTGACATGTTTGACAAGCCGGATAGGAAGATGACACCCACATCCTGGCCTTTCTATTTCTCAAATAAATGAAACTAAAACATGAAACAATGAGAACGCTTCTAGTTGGATTTAACTGGTGAGCTGGGCTGAGATGTTTGAAAGTGCACAGATCTTAATTATAGTGGGCAATTCTTACTTGAAAACTGATTTTCTCTGAACAGATCTTCTCTGTGTGGGTCCCCTACTTACACCTGCCAGCTCCACTGACAAAAGTAGTTCTGCCTTTTGAAAAAGAGTCAACAGAACCAAGAAAGGGCAAATCCATGATTTTTGGCTTTGACTATCACCAATAATTATCTATTTTTGATTAAAAAATTATTACTCCTGGAACAGAGCTGGATTTTAACTCCCAGGTACATTACAAAAATCACTAGAAGGGGGAAAGGGAAAAGAATAGGGAGAAAGAGAGAAAACAGGGAAAGAGGATAGACAAGAAAGGAGGTGGATGAAGTTGAGGTTGTATAAAGTCATTTTTGCATTTTTCTTTTGTAGCTTCATTTTAGAACTATGTAAACGTCTCATTAATTTCTACATTTAGAATCTGATTCCGAGAGTAAAAGTAAATTACTCTTTTGGGTCTTTTTTATCTCCACTTCCACCAGTGACAGATCTGAAAAAGATGAAATACTTTATCCAATTAAACTCTGCAAGTTATAATGTGACTCACTGTGAATACTGCCTCAAAAACTTAAGAGTGAAGAGAGATATGGAAAATAAAAAGGTGAAGACTGAGCAATCAACGCAGGATCACAATGGACAAGCTGTTGGATGCTTATTTGTATTTACTTCTCATTACACACATCTCTCAAGCACTGTTCTGCATTAGCTTAAAAGCACAGGCATGGATAAAGGAGCCCCTGGCTTCTACATATGCGTCCCAATAGTCACAGTGCTCAGACTTCCTCTCCTAATCATCACAATGAGGAATTGGAGTGGTCTTCTGCATAAGCTTAAGCCAGGAAAATAGAGTCTGATTTTGGACTTACAAGCAACAGATTATGATAGAGTAAAAAAACACCATACATTTACTAAAGTTATTTCCAAGATGGAAAACCTATAGGTACTTCCTAATTATCTGTATTGCACACCCCCTTTTTCTAGTCGACACTAAAATCCAGGTAATTCCTTTTATTTTAGGAGATGGAGTCTTGCTCTGTTGCCCAAGGTACTGGTGTGCAGTGGCACAATCAGAGCTCACTGCAGCCTCGAACTTCTGGGCTCAAACGTTCCTCCCACCTCAGCTTCCCTAGTAGCCGAGACTATAGGTATATACCACAACACCTGGCTAATTAAAAAATATATATATAGAGAGAGATGGGAGTTTGCTATGATGCCCAGGTTGGTCTGGAACTCTTGACCTCAAGTAATCCTCCATCTCAGCTTCTCAAAGACTTGACATTACAGGCATGCACCACTGCACCAGGTCTGACTAATTTTTTATAGGGCTTTCATGTCAGGTTTAGATACTGTATCTTGAGTCAACATTCTAAGCACCTCTTTAGATGCCCAAGTAGTAGAGCCGGAAGCCCTGCCCATACATCTCTTTTCAGGAAATCTTTGTGTGGTAGTCTCCTCACTTGCTTCCATTTGTGATATCAGCTTTACACAAACCTGCAGTGGTGGTTTTTATTATATCTCAGTGCAAAGTATAGTCACACTTTAATATGACTCTCAAAGCGGCCCTGTTACTTTTTATTAGTCCCATTTTACAGGTGATAAAATTGAGGGGCAAAGAGATAAATGACTTAACTATTAAGGACACAAAGGAAATGACAGAGGCTGATCTCTGAATTAGAATTTTTGACTTCTAGAGGAGTACACAGGAATTTTTAAAAAATTATTCTCCTAAAGCTAAAAATGGGAGAGTACTTTATTCATTCTGTAACAAGTATTAGGTCAAATCTGGAACAGTATCATATCCCAAAGTTCACAGTTGAAACTGTCAACACTGTTTGCATGTATATGTAAAAGGAAATAAATACCCTTTTAAAAGTTGAAAAGCAACGAAGTAAATTTTATTTTTCCAAGGATGTAACATAAAGAAGGGAAAACTTCATATATAGAAGGGAAAATGAGGCCAGGTGTGATGGTTCACACCTGTAATTCCAAAAGTTTGGGAGGCTAAGGTGGGTGCACTGCTTGAGTTCAAGAGTTTGAGACCAGCCTGGGCAACATGGTGAAACCCTGTCTCCACCAAAAGTACAAAAAATTAGCCAGGTAAGATGACACTTGCCGGTAGCCCCCGTTACTCGGGAGGATCGCTTGAGCCTTGGAGTTGGGAGACTGCAGTGAGTCAAGATTGTGCCACTGCACTTCAGTGTGGGTGACAGAAGGGAAAAAAAAAAGGAAAAGAAAGAGAAAATGAGAAGCAAACAAATTCTTAATTCATAGTCTTAGTAAAAACAATAAACTCACTTTGCTATTAATATAGGCCCATTAAAACTAATTAAATCTAGTCCGGAGGACTTTCAGGAAACCTGCATGATACTGAAATTCTCCTATCTACAGGACTGGAGATAGGAGAATTTTTTTTGGGGGGGGGGTGAGGGGCAGCTCTTTATGTAAAATGACTACAGCATGACAAAAATCTGTCTGGAATATGCTGAATGTCTCAGAAATCAGGAATCAAAGAAAGTAATATGATCAAGTATCTGTTTCTCTACCAGTATATGTTACTATTAAGTATGTAATTCATTGCTAAGTAATCCGGGAATTAAGAAAATAGGATTATACCGGATTACAAATCGTTATACTATAAGGACACATGTACACGAATGTTCATTGCAGCACTGTTTACAATAGCAAAGACCTGGAACCAACCCAAATGCCCATCGACGATAGACTAGATAGGGAAAATGTGGCACATATACACCATGGAATATTATGCAGCCATCAAAAACGATGAGTTTGGGTCATTTGTAGGGACATGGATGAATCTGGA
>NW_016107574.1:4377296-4407230 GCF_001604975.1 Cebus imitator | reverse complement strand
TGCATGTTCTTCACATGTACCCCAAATCCTAAAATGCAATAAAATCAATGGGGAAAAAAAAATAGGATTATACCATAGAAGTATCAAACAAGGATGGCATAGATACAATTATAGCAATCAAACCATATTTAAGCCAGCAGAGAGTATGGAAAAGGACTCTGAAACCATTTTTTTTCCTTGAAAATGCTATCAATTTAAATGGCAATTTTGATTTTAGCAGCTGATTAAAACTATTTCAGACAGAGGTCCATGCCACTGAGCTGTTTTTGCCCTTAAGTAAAAGTAATGGCTCAGATTCAATTTAAATTCTTCTGGCAAATGTGCTACTTAGCATTACTTGAATGTGAAAATACTGGTAAAGGTTTAACAACTCAGGATATAAAATTCTGAAATGGTGCTGAATATTTCTGAAGAGAAGGAGAAGATGAAGAGGCAATAACTCATTGAGAGCAAACTGGCTTAGGAGTTGACAGTTCCTAGAGGCAGGCACCAAAATGTATTTTGCCCTTGCTGTCCACTCTTTCTGCACAAAAAGCAAAGCGAACCTATCCATCTCTCTCATAAAAATTAAATGGAAACCATGTCAATAGAATGACTATTAGCAATAACTGAAAGGAGGAAAATAAAACACATATAGGAGAGTGGATATTAGCAGTTAAAAAGTAAGAATAGAGTAACAGAGAATAGAAGAACAGCCTTAGAAATGAGTTTGAATAAAAAGGTACTGCATCTGTCTGGGTGGACAGGAAAAGTAACAGGATTTGCTCAGCAGGTTGTATTGTTTTGTTCTGTTTGGTTGTTTCTGCTATGCCCTGGCATGGATTATCAAAGTGAAGCTACCTCTAGGCTATCCTACAAATTAGGAATATATTAGAAAAAAAAAAAAAATCTTGGGTGGGCATGGAATTTCACGTTCACTTCGCTGGGTGAGATGTATGTTCATTAAGTTATCTGAAGTGGTTTTGTTTTGTTTTGTTTGAGACAGAGTCTCACTCTGTCACCCAGTCTGGAGTGCAGTGGCACGATCTTGGCTTACTGCAACCCACACCTCCTGGGTTGAAGTGATTTTCCTGCCTCAGCCTCCTGAGTAGGTGGGATTACAGGTTTGTGCCATCACGCCCAGCTAATTTTTGTATTTTCAGTAGAGACGGGGTTTTACCATGTTGGTCAGGCTGGTCTCGAACTCCTGACCTCGTGATCCACCTGCCTTGGCCTACCAAAGTGCTGGGATTACAGGTGTGAGCCACTACGCCTGGCCGGAAGTATTGCTTTTCTAATGCATCAAATTGCTCTTTTCTTCCTGTTAGGGCTGCATGGGAAGTTGAGCTCTGACACTGCTCAAAAAATATTAGTCATGGTAGAAACAGTAAGCAATCGCAGTGGCAGTCATAGTGACAGAAGCAGCAACAATAATGCAAAGCTGAAAGATAATTTTCGAAAAAAGGCAAAACCATGATTCTCATACAGGCATAAAAAGGATATGGGTTAAAGATTTTACTTATAACAAGGGAACCTGACAAATGTTGTGACTAGTCAAAGGGAAGTTCAAAAAGCATCACTTTATACAGATTAAAAGAATGTAGAAATGAATGTACAAATGCAGGCAAAACTACTTGGGGTCAGAGAAGTCAACTGAGCTTCCATAGGACAGAACAGAATTTGCTTGTCTATAGCTAATGAATACTTTGCACTGCTATCATTCATCTACAATTTAAAGAATTATCAAATAGCTTTCATAAATCAGGAAACTACCAGAAGGGTGTGCTAAAGACAATGTATATTTTTCTGCCGAGGCACATTTTCTCCCTATACCAGTGAAGTATTTGAGCTCAAGCTTGGACATCAGGATCCTTAGAAATCAGTTACAACTGCACATTAAAGTCACAAGCACAAGTTCTCTCAGACATTATCCTGACCACTACTTGGCTTTCGTTGTACCAAAAAATCAGAAGCATATTGTTTTCAGTCCTACAATTTTCCCGTTTGTAAACGAGGCATCCCGATGATACAACAGAGGCAAAAAGAGTGCTGATCATTCTGGATGACATGACCGGTTTGTGTCACCTGCACGGTGTGATTAGTGCTGGTATTCTCTGGGAAGATAATAAAACCCAATTTGTAAGGGACTTAAACTCAATATTTCCAGTACTCAGGAAACCTTGCTTAGTGCCTATCTTGCAGTTATAAAGTAATATCCATGATGTTTTCTAAAAATGAAAGGAAATATGTTTAAAATCACAAGAGAAACATATGGGACTCAATTTCCATTGCTATTTTTTTTTCTTGGATTTTCTTTTCATTTAGGGAAAAGGAAAGAGGTAGGAGGAATGCATAACATTCTTTTTTGCATCCTTTTTTCTTTATAAAGCTGCACCAGATTAGCTTGGTCCTTTAAGCCCTTACATATAGCGCTGCAATTATAAGGCAGGTACCATATAAAATTATTCTCTGCTATTCTTTCTCCTGGTAGTGTTAACTCTCCTGAAGGCAAGAGCTATCCATTACTTACCTTTAGACTCAGCATTTTGTCTGGCCCACAGTGGGTGTCTTATAAATAGTTGGTGAACTCTGCCTGTACCCTGCTTTCAGTTTTTATCCTGAGCCTCTCACTGTGTGCCTGCCCTCACCTCTGTGTCTCTGCTCTACCTGTAACTGTCACTGCTTCTGAACTTACAACTCATTCTCCCATGCTTGCAGCTTTGATATACTCCTAAAACTTGACTGCCGCCACAGATTCTCGTATTTGGACCAACTGATTTTCTCTTAGACTACATCTGACTAAATTACTTATGCTGCCCACAGAACAATCCTCCCCAACTCAGCCCCCAGTAAAATACTGCCCCAGTTCACCTCATCTCTAAGCATGTTATACACATCCAGCTAGTAGCCATGTTCCAAGGCATCTGAAGGAAGACTATAGATGAGACAAGACAGACAGTTTCCTTTATTGAGGAAACCTTTCCAAGTGCCATCAAAAATGAGAGAATTATATACGACTTTACTAACAGCTTTCCTGAAATGTTTCTATAGGCACCGTGGATTAAAGGGTAAGAGTATATCCTGACCATTTTGCAGAACAAAATGAAAAGACTGTAAATAAATTCAAAACCATGCTTCTCCTTGGTGAACCGTATCTCTCCACCCTACTAAGCCGCATTCTTTCTCCACTGTCTCCCAAGCTCCTTCTCCGCTACCTTCCAATAACCGCCTTCTCAAATGCCCACTTCCCCTAGTAGCAAGTGCATGAACAGGGAAAGGAAAGAGGAAGGACTTTGCATTCGTGAACACATATTCTGGTTAATTCTCAGATTCAGCAGATACGTTCACTGTCTGCCTCTAATTGAGAAGACCTCAGTTAAACGCAACAGATGAGCAACCTCGCAAATAGAACAGAAACTTAATGCGCAATGCCTCCTTATGGGAACAATGTCAGGCCCATAATTTCATAAGCATATTCTAATATATACATCCACATGTGAATATCCGCTGCTTTTACATAATTCGTTGGCTTCTTTAAAAGTGCCTGAGCTAAGGGTAGTACAGAACTATTCATGCAAAACAATAGCTGCCAGAATAAGCTCAGCTTCTGAAAGCCCATGCCTTTGCCATGACAAAATAATGGCACTCAGGAAGCTGGCTTACTTACCTGAACTACTGGGGTCATTCACAATGGCCTTTCTTGTCATCAGGATTCTCAACCTCTGGTTCATTTCATATTTTTAATGTTCAATTAAGAAACATATTTTGTTTCTGCAAGGAGACCTGGGTAGGGGTAATGGAGCAAATGGCACAATTTCATCTTACATTCCTTTTCTTAAAGGTGCGCTTTAATATGACAGCCAGTCTTAAACTATTTTAAAGCCTGACAACTTGACCTGGAATAAAAATAAGCTGTATTAGATACTTTCAGATACACAGTTAATGCGAAACCACTATTATCTTTTTTACATTAAGAGAAGGGCAGAATGCCATCCTCTTTCATTCTCTGGTAAATCAAACTGAGTTATGCTTTAGCAGGAAATGTTTCCAAACCAACCCCCTACCATATACACACACCATTACCTCATTTAAATAACTGGTGGTTTTATCTCTTCTAAAAATAACCTTTCTGATACACTGGGCTCCAAAAGTTTAGGAATTTGCAAAGATGAATTTCTGTGGTTAGTAAAGCTAACAGTCTCTAGAGTAGAATTAGACTGCAAAGACAATAAATGAGCAATTAAGAATTATGCCCTTGTATTATTTTTGAGTTCTCCCAGTTGTTTCTGACTATAGAAATTTGGTGCTGAATAATTATTAGGATCTGAGGTTGGTCAGAGGTGACTCTAATTCTTCAGAAGTAAGTGGTAAGAAAATTCTAAAGTACAACATTTTGTCAAATGAAGACAGGCCCTAAAATGCCTTTCCAAGAGCCTGCATTAAAATATAGATTTACATAATTCAGGTTTAATGGTAAAAAACAAAAAAACAGGTAATGCTCAGCATTTGCAGATTGCTAAATAGAGACACACATACACACTCATACACACACACACCCTGACAAATATGCGCACGCACACACACACACACACCACTGCTACCACCAAACATACATATGCACACACATGCACACACACAAATAGGCAAACGTCATTTGTCTTCTCTAAGATCAGATATCCAGGCACTGAAGTCTGTATTTCACATGGAATCCCATTTGCCGTCTTCTATTCTGACAATTTTGCATCTGCTGTGTCCTGTTTCATTAACTGGAGCTCATCAAAGCCACATCAAAAAGTGAAGATGCATGGTTTCTATTACCATTTATAGCACCATTTGTTTCATTTAAGAAAATGTGCTTAGTCCCTGGCCTTAAATTACACAGAAGAAACAGGATTCAGGAGTTCAGGGTGCATATTTATTCTCTTGTGTCTTTACTTTGTCAGAGAAGAAATCACTTTGAGTTGACTTACAAGACAAACTGTTTCCATTTGCACCAGCAGAAGCTTGGCTCTGGCAAACAATAATTTAGCTTCAGGGACTTCTGAGCCATTCTTGTTTTCAAATCAGGCAGTAGCCTCCAGATTATACCTCCTTAATTCAGGCTTTACAAATTCAGCCAAGGGCTGAGCAGAAATTTACTTCCTCGTGATGAAAATGGGATTTCTCAAGTGTAACAGGATAGGGGAAGTTTTATTATCTAACAACTGAAACCAGAATTCTTCTTAAGAGTAACATTGACTTTGGTTGAAAATATACCTGCATCATGGTTTGTTTTTTGTTTTTCAATTGTTTGTTTGAAGAAAAAAGATCTCAGCAGGTATCAGCTGGGCCAGGCATCACAGGAGAGGAAGTTTGGGGTTTTTAGGGGCAAGCTGGAAAGAACCAAGTGAGGAGGGAAGCAGAGAAGGGGAGGAGGGAGAGAACTCCCCCATGATAGGGCAGAAAACTGTGCTCCCAGTGACACCACCTCACCCTGTCCCCGAGAAATTAAGTCTGCAAACTAACAATGATTTGAAATACATGATTTTTAAAAACTTTACTGTAGAAACCAGAGAAAAGTTTATAACTTCTTGTGTGCAGTGCACATCCAACAGTTGATGTCAAAATGGTCCTGAGAACAAGGTCACATCCTTCCCCATAAAACTGGCTGAAATGTTGGGAAGATCTTTAAGTACAAGAGTCAATTTTACCTCAAACCTGAATTTCTATATGCTTCCAGCTAACACCTGGCTTATGCAAAATATAGGCTGCAATTAGTTTGTACAGGCAAGACTGAGCAAATAAATGTAAGATAATAAATGATACTCCTATATTTAAGATACTCTTCAACATATGGGCTCAACTAAATATGAGGCCAAGTATGAAGTGTGAGACAGGGATGGGGGGAGGGGCAATACCAGTTTAGGGAAGGGTAGGAAAGAAAGATATCAGAGATTATTTTGAGGGAATACTAGAAGATGGGTGTTATTTGTAGAAGCAAAAATAGTAGGAGATGAAACAGAGATCATGTTATCAGAGTTTTTTAATATAAATGTCTTGACCTCTTGCCACATTGGATTGAAGGATAATAAAAATGTTTTCCTCATGTCTACCAGTCTAGTCTCTGGTGTGACTAGCCCAAGTCTTGAACACAGGAGCTCCTAAAAATTAATGTTTAATTGAATCCCAAAATGTAGCTCAGTATAAAAATAAGCAGAGAGGCAGGAAGGGGCAGAGTATAGACAAGGCTTTTTTTTTTTTTTTTTGAGGCGAAGTTTCACTCATGTTACCCAGGCTGGAGTGCAATGGTGCGATCTCGGCTCACCGCAACCTCCGCCTCCTGGGTTCAAGCAATTCTCCTGCCTCAGCCTCCTGAGTAGCTGGGATTACAGGCACGCGCCACCATGCCCAGTTGATTTTTTGTATTTTTAGTAGAGACGGGGTTTCACCATGTTGACCAGGATGGTCTCGATCTCTTGACCTCGTGATCCACCCGCCTCGGCCTCCCAAAGTGCTGGGATTACAGGCTTGAGCCACCGCGCCCGGCCGACAAGGCATTTTTAAAGGTGTAGTTTGCCTGGAATTTAAGATGTGCGACAGGGAGTGTTGTGAAGGAAATATGGTTATGTTGGGTGGGTGTCTGATGTAAAGGTCTCTGCAGTGAAGCCTCATTACCTCTTTAGGCACTGGGAGCGCAATGGGAGGATTCTTGCCCAGGGAAATGCAGGACGAGGCACATTTCAGAACAATTACTCCAACATCATATTCGGAACAGAGCGGGGTCAAATTTGCTGGTGGGGAAGCTTGATATAGAAGCCTTTTTAGTAATCTACTTGTAAGCAAAGACTTGGGGGTTCAATCTGGGGTAGGAGTAATAGGAAGGAAAGAAGACATTGTAAGAGATAGAAATAAAATACTTATTTAATTCATTAATTTATTTATTTTTCTGAGAAAAAGTTTCACTCTTGTTGCCCAGGCTGGAGTGCAGTGGCATGATCTTGGCTCACTGCAACCTCCGCCTCCTGGGATCAAGTGATTCTCCTGCCTCGGCCTTTGGAGTAGCTGGGATTACAGGCACCTGCTACCACGCCTGCCACCAGGCTAATTTTTGTATATTTAGAGATGCAGTTTCACCATGTTGACCAGGCTGGTCTTGAACACCTGACCTCAGGTGATCTACCTGCCTTGGCCTCCCAAAGTGATGGGAGTACAGGCGTGAGCCACTGTGCCTGGTTTATTTTATTTTTATTTTTATTTATTTATTTATTTGAGACGGAATCTTGCTCTATCACCAGGCTGGAGTGCAGTGGCGCAATCTCGGCTCACTGCAACCTCCACCTCCTGGGTTCAAGCAATTCTTCCACCTCAGCCTCCTGAGTAGCTGGGACTACAGGCACATGCCACCATGCCCGGCTATTTTTTGTATTTTTAGTAGAGACGGGGTTTCACCATGTTGTCCAGGATGGTCTCGATCTCTTGACCTCGTGATCCACCCACCTCGGCCTCCCAAAGTACTGGGATTATAGGCATGAGCCACTGCGCCCGGCCTATTTTTATTTTTATTTTTGGATGGAGTCTCCCTCTGTCGCCCTAACTGAGTGCAGTGGTGCCAGTTTGGCTCACTGCAACCTCTGCCTCCCGGGTTCAAGAGATTCTCCTGCCTCAGCCTCCTGTGTAGCTGGGATTACAGGCACGTACTAACATACCCAGAAAATTCTTGTATTTTTAGCAGAGACAGGGTTTCACCATGTTGGCCAGGCTGGTCTGGAACTCTTGCCCGCAGGTGATCTGCCCGTCTCAGCCTCCCAAAGTACTGGGAATACAGGCATGAGCCACAGCGCCCTGCTGAAATAAACTGTATATAAACAGGTGTTTGCTTCAAGTCAGCTTAACTGCTATTTATTAAGCATATACTGTGTTCTCTGGCAAAGGCAGTTAAACCTGGCTCTAAAAGGATTCATACCAATCTGTTATTATGGGTTATATGTGAGATTTGATTTGGATGAGAAGGAATTTATTAACTGTTCTTTGTTCATGTACTTACTTTTCCTTTGGCTTCTTAGCGTAGAAATGTGTCACATTTATGATTCCAAAGGAAAAATATCCAAGAATATATAAATTTAAAAAAATGTGTTACACAGCAAATGAACACAGCGAAGACCACTGAATTTGTCTGCCAAAGAGAAGAACAGCCCTGAGCAAATTAAAAATCATTCTTATCTCATCATTAAAGCAGGCCCAGGAGCATCACTACAAAAGGTGTTAAGCTATTAGTTTGTGGTTTTGAATATAGCCCCAAGTAATAAAGCCATGTCTCAATTTAAAATGTTACATTTTTCATGCTTCTCATTAAGCCAAACTAATATCGCTCTCAATAATTCTGAGTAAGGTGAGACCATATTGGAACTAAAAATAATCATGGAATGAGTGACTCTTCCCAGTCTCCTTTAATTACTGTGTCAGAATAAGACCCTGGGAAAGCACCTACCTGAGCCTAATTCAGGAAGCTATGAGAAACTGCCACTCTTTTGGGCTATTAGATGCCTTGTCTCTCTCACTGTGAGCAACTGTCTCCAGCCCACATAACACATAGAGAAGCAGAAACTACGGCTAATGAGTTCTCATTCCTATAGCTGCAAAAACCTAGGAGAATGTAAAAAAACACAGCATAGCTTTCCTGAAAGTGCTATATTATATGAATTGCATGTTTGCAGGAATTGCATACTCACAAACTAAGATAATTATGCCCAGAAATTCCATGCCACATTCCATACAGAGAATGTCATCTGTGTCTAGCAAGAGGCAACCAGTAGGTTCCACGGTTGTCTCTTTATAATGAAACAAGTCTGATTTGAAAACCTAGAGGAAACAAAGCTTATTTTTAAACACAGGTGTAAAAGTGCCAAATGCCTTTTGTCCTACTAATTGCTGGCATGCATTATTCAAGGCGGCGGCTGTTACTGAGATTCCGTTAGAGGACTGACAGTCCTACAGAAATCAGCTTTAGTTCTTATCACCCGGCCCACGCATTACTCTAAACAGTTGTTCTAGGCTGGGCGCGGTGGCTCACGTACTTTGTAATCCCAGCACTATGGGAGGTCGAGGCAGGCGGATCACCTGAGGTCAGGAGGTTGAGACCACCAGCCTGGCCAACATGGTGAAACCGGTCTCTGCTAAAAAATACAAAAATTGGCCAGGTGCAGTGGTGGACACCTGTAATCCCAGCTACTTGGGAGGCAGAGGCAGGAAAATCATTTGAACTCTGGAGGCAGAGGTTATAGTGAGCCGAGATTGTGCCACTGCACTCCAGCCTGGACCACTGGACAAGACTCCATCTCAAAAAAAAAAAAAAAAAAAAAGTTTTTCTACACTAGGTACATAGCAGCATAAGTAATATATTTGCAGCTTACATCAGCATCCTTCCAATGGGGGTAACAATATAAGAACATGATGTATATTTATGTATAGCCAACGTAAGCATGTGTTGTGTAGATAGACAGAATGATAAATTCCCATAAGAGAGTACGTGTGTAGTAATCCAGAGACTCGCTTCCTCTCGACTATCTCATACAACAAGAATATTAATCTTTTAAATAGATGCCGAAGGGAGAATATTGAATCAAATGCATTCTAGTGTCTATTTCAGATGTAAAAATCTAGCCATCAAAATGCACCATCATGCAGTACTGACATCCTTAGGTTAATGACATTATGTGAGGTGTCAGTTTAATTCTGGATGGAGTCTCTGGCCTTGTGAATGAGGCTGCCTGAGATGAAGGCATCTCACAGACAAGATCCTCCCTCTGGCTCATGACTAGTGTGCCTCCCTTTACATAATTAACATGGCCCTGAATAGTTGGGAAGAAGGAGGCGGCGGGAAATATTAAGATAGAAACTCATGATTCAAAAGCAATCCATAGAAAATCCCTTTTTAAAGCAGAGACTACTACTGGCATTGTAAGTAATAATTGTATGTAATAACTCCTGATAGCGAAGTTTGGATTTTTAAACAGGTGTCTATAATCATTTTTCAGTTCCTTTCTTTGGTAATTCCTGTATTAGTCTTTATCACACTGCTACAAAGACATACCCAAGACTGGGTTATTTATGAAGAAAAAGAGGTTAATGGACTCACAGTTCCACATGGCAAGGGAGGGCTCAGAATCATGGAGGAGAAGAAAGAAAGAGCAAAGGGACGTCTTACATGGTGGCAAGCAAGAGAGCTTGTGCAGGCGAACTTCTATTTATCAAACCACCAGATCTCATGAGACATATTCACTACAATGAGAGCAGTAAGGGGAAACCACCCCCATGAGTCAATTATCTCCACTTGACCCCACCTTTGACTTGTGGGGATTATTACAATTCAAGGTGAGATCTGGGTGGGGACATAGAAAAAAAATGTATCATTTCCTGATTAAACTTCAGAATTTACTGGAAGTATCTGCTCTTCTGGGAAGCTCTCCTTACACTACTCTTCTATAGGTCCATAGTTTGGGTTGTGGGCTGGCATCATTAAAAATATAAAACTTTTCATCTGCACTGTAGTTGAGGCATTTTTAAAGAACAGAATTATAAATTCCCATATTTATGGGAATTTATATGTGTGTGTGGGTGGGCCTGTCTGTGTATGTGAAAGTGAGTTTCTAAAGATAGCCCAAGCAGTGACCTAACACAACAAAACAAACAGCAAGTCATCCAGCCCTGATGAAACTTTCTCCAGTTGCCTGCCAATATGGAAAGATATTTTAATGTAAACCACTGAAAAACAATATGCCTATACACAGTAAGAGCCCTGGGGTGTTCACAGCTAAAAAAATTCCAGCTACAGCAATCAATTCTAAGGAAATAATTGATATATGGTCAAAGATCTCTGCATATGGGAATCCCATAACAGCAATATTTATAACAGGCATGATGGCTCACACCTATTCCCAGCACCTTGGGAGGCTGAGGTGAGAGATCCCTTGAGCCCAGGAGTCTGAAGCTGCAGTGAGCTATGATTGTGCCACTGTATTCCAGGCTGAATGAGCATAAAGAGACTTTGTCTCTTAAGGCGGGGTGGGGGAGGGGAGGGGGGGTGGTGGGGAGCTGAACACTATGTAAACTTTAAAAACCAGAGATTGATCTAAATACAGAAATTTCACATGTGGAATAATATAGATATGAGAAATCATGGTTTTTTGAAAACTTTCACAAATAAAGGCTGAAGGAAAAATTTTAACTGACAGGTTTTTTTTTTTTAAACTGCAAAAGCATTATGTTCTAAAAATTGTATTCTTCCTTTTTTCCATATGAATACCTACATATTATATATCCTTTATAATAAATGTTAACATAATTATCTCTTGGTAAAATTCTGCACAATTTATTTTTCTTTTTTGTACTTTTCTGTACCCTACATATTTTCTACAATAAGAATATTTTACTGTTGTAATCATGGGGAAATTTTATTTAATGAAGTGGGACAATATTTTAAAATGATGAAAATAGGCATATGACCCTCACATATTTTCTGATATTAAAATTACATGAAGATTTCGGTCCCATTTTTTCATTCAAGTTTTTTGACACCTAGCTATAACTATCTAAAATGAGATGAGAACCTAGAATTATTTAGAATCCATAAATATTTCAATTTCTATACTACCATGATGGAAAATTATATCAATTACCCATTCTTGGTTTTGTGGTAATTTGTTCAGGGCTGAGGTGTGTAATCTTCAGGCTGTATTTTGACCCACCTCCCCTTCATATTTCCCGGCACTATCCAATTTAATATATATCACAGCAAAGCAAGTTTAATTGTTTCTCTGTCTCTCTTATTACATTGAGTTATTTGAAGACTGAACTCTCAATTCAGGTACTCAACGCATACATATTGATACCTTCACATACCATAAACCCTATTTAAGGTCCTGGTGGTAGAACAATGCAGCAGGGGAGAGGGGGTGTGGATGTACAAAAGCTCTTGTATCCTTGTGTGTCTGTATCCCAGCTAGCCCTGTGCTTAGCACCTGGCACGTACTGGAAGAGCAGCTGTCCAATGAAAGAAAGAAGGAAGACAGGGAGGAAAAATAAGTGTATTAAATCAGAGCAACGAAAGAATAGATGGCACAGGGAGACACAATTTAATATAAGTAATGAAGAAATGAAAGAAACCCGGGAGGGTAACAAGGAGAAACTCAGAACTGTTTCTTTCTGGAAGGCAAGAGAAATTGGTCTTTGAAAGAAGAGAACATGAAAACAGTAACTTTCAAAGTACATCCCACAGAACTGCAGATTTCTCTATTATTTTCATTTCTTTTAATAGTTTCATTTTCAGTAATAATTAAAAAACGAATTTACATACTCAAATGTGTTTATAGCAAGTCTTAACATTCCAGAGACAAAGTGTTAATTTTTTTAAGTCATTTCCTTGTATCTCCATCTCCCGACTAGATCTATGCTTAGCATCTAGTTTGTTCTCAATTTTGTAGTCATTAGTTCTTGTGTTAACCTTGGTCTAAAACTTCCCCTGCAATCCCTGTGTAATCATTTGAAATTTCTTCGAAAGGTTCATTGACTCTGAAGGTGGTAACTGGGTGTGGTGATTAAAGACAGTCACACATTCTTTGACCTCCTCCCAAGGTACAAAGGGGTCTGTGTCTTGTCCCTTGAACTGGTACCGGCTCTTGTTTTGACAATAGATGGCAGCAGAAGTGACACTGTGCCACTTTCCAGATGAAGCATTAACCAATTGTCAGCTTCCACTTCTGTCTTTTCGAACACTGCTTTAAAACTGAGCTGCCATGCTGTGAGGAATGCCAAGGAACCCTTTGGACAGACCTTAATGAAGCGTAAAGAAGTCCCCTGGCTGAGTTCCCAGCAACAGCCAGCACCATCTTACCAGTCAAATGCGTAAGCCATCTTGAAAACGGATTCTCCAGCCCCAGCTGAATCTATCTCGTTCATACCTCATAAAACTGCCACTGCCAGTATTTTTCATAAAGCCACTCAAAAAGACAGTACAATAAGCATTTCATTGGTTTCAGTTTTTAAGGTGATATAAGTTCAAGCCCTCAATGTAATTTATGCAACCCAATTTTGCAAAATAGTGTTCTAGCCAAGTCACAAGGTCATTTTTACGTAAAACTCAAATCTTGCCCAAATTGAAGATTCATGACCAGAATTAAGAAATGTTGGGGTTTTAGGCCATAAAATTTTAAGGTGGTTGGTAACACAGAAATAGGCGAGTGGAACATTCTGAATGAATCTTTAGAAAACATTGTAAAAACTCACACGTGTCTGTTTGCTCTTTACACATGAGCCTTCTAGCAGAAAATACACTAAGTCCTTTAGCACATCTATGCCACACACATCCAACTGAATACCATGCGAGGCTCAGGCCTGCATCATGTTACATGACAGCTGTGCAGTAACAAATGAACATACAACATATTCTTCACTTGATCTCAGCCAAAATGCCAAAGAAATAAATATACAACATATTCTGCTAGAATTTCAGTACTTAGTAAATTTTAGCTCCTCCTATGATAATATTATAGAGTATTTCGTATGCTGTCTAAAACTAAGATTTGTTTATTGTAGGTTAAGTAATTATTCGCATTAGAAATGGAGCATTCTTTTTATAATTTTTTTTTTAAAATAAGACTGTGATAACATCGATTAGATTCAAAATGAGAGAGCAGTTTTTCTTTTTTTTTTTTTTTTTTTTTTTTTTTTTTTTTTTTTTTTTTTTTTTTTTTTTTTTTTTTTTTTTTCTTTTTTTCTGAGATGGAGTCTCTCTCTGTCACCCAGGCTGGAGTGGAGTGGCATGATCTCGGCTCACTGTAACCTCTGCCTCCCGTGTTCAAGTGATTGTCCTACCTCAGCCTCCCAAGTAGCTGGGATTACAGGTGCGCACATGCCTGGCTAATTTTTTTGTATTTTTAGTAGATATGGGATTTCACCATGCTGGCCAGGCTGGTCTCAAACTCCTGACCTTGTGATCTGCCTGTCTCGGCCTCTCAAGGTGCTGGGATTACAGGCGTGAGCCACTGTGCCCAACCCAGTTTTTTCTATACTAACATCATATGATTCTTCACCTAGTGCCAATGACAACTTTAATAGTATAGAGAATAGTAGTGCTGCCAGTATTTTTCATAAAGCCACTCAAAAAGACAGTACGATAAGCATTTCATTGGTTTCAATTTTTAAGGTGATATAAGTCCAAGCCCTCAATATAATTTATGCAGTACAATTTTGCAAAGTACTGTAGTGTTCTAGCCAAGTCACAAGGTCATTTTTACGTAAAACTCAAATATACATTCTAAATTTTCTCTGGGAAAACTGAACATGTAAATGTTATTTAAAAGTGCATGCAAAGATAATTTAAATATGTTGAATAAAATGTAGTTGTAGCATTTAAGATAAATTGTTTCATCACATGAAAGGAAGACGTTATCTACAACAGACAAAAAGTTAATGCCTATAATATTGTCATTGCGATAAGTAGGTTGATGAATAGGTTGTGTTAAGAGGTACAATTAGAAACAATATTTGATAACGTATTTCAGAGATGGAGCTAACACAGTGCATTCTGCATATTGGATAAATTTGCCTAAGTCTGGGTTATATGAGACCATCAGAATTCAAGCATTTAACAATGGTTATTATAATTCTCTATTTGCTTGCTTTGGTAAGCTGTGGTCATACAGAGATACCAGAAAGATTTGTTATGTGGTTAAATTATTCCACATTTATATAACAAAAATTCTGAAGGGTCTGAATTACTTTTTTAAATACATGATCAAGTATGGCAAAAATGCAGTGACATCTGCATACGGATGTTGAAAAAATAGGATTAACTGTATAATATTGTGACCCTTTTAAGAGCTATTCCCCAAGTATTATCAGGTTGTATTTGTGTATTGCATGGAGTAGCTTTTTCAGATGCCATCTTCAATTACAGTTGCTTAGATAATGCAATGTATACGGTTCATAAATTATAGACATTTTAGAATTATTTGGGCAGAGTGTTCCAGATGTTTTAACTGAAGTCTTCAGCTCTTATGATCAACACGAAAGGCAAGTATGAATGTTTAAATTGAAAAGACAAATAATTCTGTTTTTTGTTTCTCCCTAAAATAGAATATAGTTTTTAGTACACAGAATAAGCGTAACACAGGACACAATGTTATTGAGCTTAGGACTATGGATAAAGTGACGGGAATGACGTTCAAAGTTAAGTTTGTACTCAACACATAAAGCAAAATCAATTCTTCTGTTTCATGTAGTTCCTGAGACAGGCAGCAAAATAGGCAAGATTTTTAAAAATATATGATTGAAAATATCACAATCTCATAATATGCACACAAGTATTTTCTGACAAAAATGTCAGACTTACTGAGAAACCTGTTTTTTGACTTCCTTTAAATTGCGCTTTCCCCTATTGAGAGGTGGAAATAATTATCAGAGCGACAAAAGAACAGATGCACAGGGAAAGACTATGTAATATAAGCCATGAAATAAAAGAAACACAGGAGGGTAACAAGCAGGAACTCAGAAGTGTATCTGGTAGTGATTCAATATGGAAAGAAGACCAGCAGAAAACCTGAAGTATGTTTTAAGATCGAAATTCGAACTGTTGAAAAACTTAGGATGTGACATTATGTATGGAAGCCAGCATAGTTTCAATTCTGGAAAGAGAAACTAAGGTAATCACTGCATCAAACATATGTCTAAAGTTAGTAACAGTCATCCACACACCTGTTTTCGAATTTTTGCTCATCAAAATAACTTCAGTATTTGAAGCTATGGAGTTTGCAAGCACATGAACTTATACATTTGTTAAATGAAATGCTGTTTTAATCTTTTCTGAAGGATGGAGTAGGGGAGATTTCACAAAAGATTTCATTTATAAAATTGGTTCCCTGCTAAATAAGTTTGAAAACCCACTGGGCCAGAAAATGTTTCAAACAGTTGCTCTGCAGGACAGAATATGAAAGGAAATCCCAGCCATGCTTAATCACGCTCCACTGAGTTGAGGCCTAGTTACTTGCTCATAAGGCATAACATTTTTTTTTTTTTTGGTACTTTCTCCGAATGAGTTCTTCCATTTTATGGAAAATAAAATGCTATTCAGTTAAACACCCTGCGTCAGTGAATAACCTCAGTCAGTTCATCTCTCCCGCAGATGTGTTTCTCCACAGCTTTGTGATGTCAAGCTGTATCAGGTGTTTGCCTTATGCACAAAGCACAAAACTTGGACTATCAGCCCAACTCAGGAAAGTTGAATAGGAGCTGATAGAATAACTGAGCTAACCGTGGGGGCTGTGGTCATTCTGAAGCCTCAGATCTCTGAATAAGTTGGCTGTCCCCTTCCTTTTCTAAGACCGAGTTCATAAGCAGCTTCCAATGGAGATAGGAGGCAATTGCAGTGTCTACTGGCAGAGCTCTGCTGCATGGCTTCTTTTCCGCTGTAATGAACATGTCTTGCAGATAATTTTAGTTTCCCTCACAGAGCTTTCAAACCAGATATCCCCCCACTGAGATAGGAACACAGTGATTTTTTTTCACATGCCCCACCAGAAAATGCCTAAGTCAACTGAGCCACATGGAGCCAAGCCTTGTTATTCTTCAACACACTGTAGGATCTGCCTAGATGGATGAAAGCAATTCCCACACACTGGGATGAGCAGGAGGAAAGGAACCTCAGGAGAAAAGAAAATAATAATAATTCTGCCCTAATCATCAAGAATTGCTGACAGGTGACTGATAAATAGCAGCTTCCTTTATGGATCTCTTAACTTTTTTGGCTGTGGACAAAGCAAAGTTCTCTTTCTTGGGTCTGATTTAGGCCCACTCTCCCTTTTCACAGAGCATTATCCACAGCATGAAAAACTTGTCAGTTCATATTTCTCAAAGCACTTTTCACTTCTTATGCCGCCTCTTATGGGGGATTAATTGAAAGTCTGCAATGGAACGAAGTGATTAAACTCACCAAGAGCAGATAAGAAACAAGACCTTCCACATAAAAGGGAGAAAAGCATGTTTGTCTCCTTAACACAAATTCATGCAAGCCTCAGATTATTGCTCTCCTTCTCTTGTAAATGCTGTGTCTTTGCCTCTGCCCTGCAAGCTACCCAATGGTCATTCAATTAGATACTACATGGACCCTTGTTCAACCATTACAGCCACAAGGTGGCTCACAGCTATCCACAGCTCCTTGCAGAATTCCAATGCTCCAAAGAGCTTGACAAGTTACCTCTTGCAAAACTGGACCAATGAGATGCTTAGAGATTTGTCAGATAATATAAGAGAACAGACAGAATGTTTTACCTTCCCCTTAAAAATCTCCTAGTTATTGAACTTCCCCAAACACCAAAAGCCATTGACTGTATGTGGGGTTCTGTACCCCCAGGCTGTTCTGGAGGTCGTAAGTAAAGAACAAGCTAATGTGCCATACCTGGAATATTTTGGGTTATAAAACACTGGATCACAAGGTTGTCTGTTTAAACATTGAGATATCACCATTTTATATTTATAAGGACTGATGGAATAAGGAGATCTTCATTTCTAAAAGAACAACAAAAAAAGCCCACACCGGCTGGGCGTGGTGGCTCACGTCTGTAATCCCAGCACTTTGGGAGACAAGACAAGTGGATCACGAGGTCAAGAGATCGAGACCATCCTGGTCATCATGGTGAAACCCCATCTCTACTAAAAATACAAAAAATTAGCTGGGCATGGTGGCGCGTGCCTGTAATCCCAGCTACTCAGGAGGCTGAGGCAGGAGAATTGCCTGAACCCAGGAGGTGGAGGTTGCGGTGAGCCGAGATCGCGCCATTGCAAAAAAACAAAACAAAACAAAACAAAAACGCCCACAAATATGTTTACTGTTTTATCCTTTAGTAATTTTTAACATCAGAAGCAGTTGCCTGAAGACAGCATGTACAAATGTGCCCAGACAACAGGTAGAGTCAACTGTTATTGCAGATTTTGATTTCATGAGTTCCTCCAAGACCTTGTCTAAGAGTGAAATGGGGACATTTTTGCTTAGTTGCAATTTCACACTTTCCATTTTCCAAGTTGTGGTTTAGCCTCAAGGAATCGCCTTGGGTATCAATCTAGTCTCATCTGTCACACACACCCTCTTCCCTACTTTTTGGCTGGACATTTGAGATATGTCAGCATAGACTTGCAGAACCGCAGTGTAGCATAATAATTAAAAGCCCAAGTCCTGGAGTTGAACAGGCTTGAGAAAAAAAAATCAAACAGGGATGCTTACAACTCATAGGGTTGTTCAGGGAAACAATGGAGATGTACATAAGTGTTTGATAATAATAAATAATAATAGCTAATACTCATTTAGCTTTTATCATGCTAGCACTTTCTATTAACTTATTTCGTGTTCACAGTAGCTATGAGAAAGATAATATCATCATCCTCATTTTAGAGGTGAAGATTGAGACATGAAGAGGTTAAGCAACCTGCACAGAGAGGTTAAGTTACTTGTCCAGTGTCAGAAATAGTTCATGGAAGAATCAGAATTGCAACTCAGGTCATCTGCCTCCTCTAGTGTCCACATGCTCCACCACTACATTATACACAGAACCTGGTACAGAATGTCTGCCAACTCACTGTGACCCTTTTCCTCCATCGCTTTCTGAATCCTATAGTTCCCCACAGATAGCATGGGATACCTTTTGTTTTGTTGAGATAGAGTTTCGCTCATTCACCCAGGTTGTAGTGCAGTGGCATGATCTTGGCTCACTGCGACCTCCACCTTCCTGTTTCAAGTGATTCTCCTGCCTCAGCCTCCTGGGTAGTTGGATTATAGATGCTCACCACCACGCCCAGCTGATTTTTGTATTTTTACAAAACAAGGTTTCACCATGTTGGCCAGGCTGGTCTTGAACTCCTGACCTCATGATCCGCCCACCTCGGCCTCTCAAAGTGCTGGGATTACAGACATGAGCCACCACACCCCACCATCTTTATACATTTGTAACAGTGTACATGTTTTGCAAGTTTGGCAAAGTTCCTCTCTTTCAGCATTTCCTTAACTAACTCTTACTAAATACTAAGGATGCATCCCAAGCTATCAACTCCACTAAGATGCTTGCACCTGTCTCTTCCAGGCTGAGTTGTTTATTTCTCTTCCATATCTCCTTAATGTCACTTCATGTCTTGACCTGCTATTATCCACCAATGTGTCCAATTTTCTCTCTTGAGTTCCTTAAAGTCGGGGAAATAACATTCAATTCCATATCCCTGGGGCTTGCGGAGTACATAGTACACAGTTGGTAGCTAACTAATGTTGAATAAATGAACAAATAGAAGTCCGAGCACTGCCCATAGGCTTCTGGCAGGCTCCCTTCGCAAAACTAAAATGCACCTGCCTTAAGTATGTTTGGAGGAGGCAGGGCAAGGGATGAAAAGACTAGGAAAAATCGGGTAACGTGGGTCACATTTAACCGAATCCAGGCTTCACTGAAATTCAGCAAGAAATCTTGCAGAAGTTAAAACTAAGTAGTGTGGAAAGGTTTCAGATCTAGCCAGGAACTCCACTGAGACCGAATCTGCCTCCAAGTGGAAGGCAATCAGATCTGAGTTAACCTGGAGTCACATACAGATAGCCAGCAGGAGACTCACTTTTTCTTTGAGTAGGCTAATAAAAAGCCATTATCCATTGTATTTTATTTCATTGCTATTCTCTCCTTTCCTGCAGTATCAGTAGGATTAACATCAATAATTGGGCTGTCTTTGTATTTACACATTGTAATTAAGCCTAGATGAAACCTAAAGAGCTCTTTAGGGAAATTTATTAGCATGCAAAACCACCTCAGCTTGTAGGCTACCCTTGGACAGTGGTTGGAAGACAGAATTAAATAAAACATCGACTGTGCAATGACACCATAAATTTCCTCCAGGACTCCTCTTGCCAGTGTGCCTGACCTCCTCATACTACAAGGCTACAGATCTAGGTTGCTGAAGATTCTAACAAGTTTATTGTGGTCAAAATGTCTATAAAAATGAGTAACCCATGTGACTCTTGACTCTAGTTCTTGCTCATTTAGAATCTCTAGGTTGCTGCCGAGAAGGCCCACCCAGTTATTTTTGGCTACTTTTGGAGATATGAGAGAGAGAGAGAGAGAGAGAGAGAGAGAGAGAGAGAGAGAGGAGAGAGAGAGAGAAGAAGAGAGAGAGAGAAAGAAAGGAGAGAGAGAGAGAAAGAAAGGAGAGAGAGAGAGAGAAAGGGAGAGGGAGAGAGAGAGAGAGAGAGAGAGAGAGGGAGAGAGAGAGAAACAAAATAGGGGAGGTGGAGGTAGGAGGAAGGAAAGAGCTTCCAGCTTTTTTTCTGGCCTTGCTTAGTGTTGCAGTCATCAGCCCTCTTGTGGGAGCCACTGTCCTTTTTTGTGGATACTTCAGAGCTGTTAAAATGTTTCAAGGTGTCAAAGTTTGCAAAGTTTTCTGTGGCAAAATGAGAAACTAGGATATGCCAGAATACTTATTTCCTCCTTGAGGTCACAGCCAAAATGGTACTGAATTCCCGTGCTTCCTGCAGTCTTACAGCCACAGTTCTTAAAGTGGGACCCCTGGATCTACAGCATTTGCATAACCTGGGAACTTGTTAGAAATGTAAATTCTCTGGTCCAATATCAAAATTTAAATATACTGGGGGTGGAGCCCAGCAGTCTGTTTTAACAAGTTTTCCAAATAATTCTGATAGATATTCAAGTTTGAAGATACTACACAGAATTTCTAGAGAAAAAACAAGTTTTTCTTTTTTTTTTTTTTTGAGACGGAGTTTTGCTCTTNCTCTTGTTACCCAGGCTGGAGTGCAATGGTGCGATCTCGGCTCACCGCAACCTCCGCCTCCTGGGTTCAGGCAATTCTCCTGCCTCAGTCTCCTGAGTAGCTGGGACTACAGGCGCACACCATCATGCCCAGCTAATTTTTGTGTGTTTAGAAGAGACAGGGTTTCAGCACATTGGCCAGGATGGTCTCGATCTCTTGACCTTGATCTGACTGCCTCAGCCTCCCAAAGTACTGGGATTATAGGTGTGAGCCATCATGCCCAGTTCTAAATTTTTTTTTTTACCCCATACAGTTATTGCATACAATTTGATGAGTTTGGATATGTACATGTTTTTAAACCACATTATTTTCTCCCCCTAAGGATGCTGATGAATTCCTAAAGGAAGGAATAGCCAACTGTGATTGGAATATGGTCAGAATCATCCTTCCCTTGCAAACACTAAGAGAATATATTACTGTATCAGTATCTCCTGAGTTCTTTGCAGGAGGCTCCTCAGACCCTCGTAAACACTGACTGACTCCACTAGGGCAGCTACACCCTTTCACCAGGGTCCCCTATGTCTAAATCACAGGCAGAGACCAATTACGCATAACCCTATGATTCCATGAAGGAAGTCATTCATTCAACTCATTCTACAAATATTTGCTGAGCACCTACTATGCACAAGGTACTATTCTTCTCTTGGGATATGTTAGTCAATAAAGCCAAGACCTCCACTCTTGTAGAGAGATAGAAAATAGATGGGCCTTACTCAGTAAGTATATTGTATGGTATGTCAGAAAGTGACACGAGTTATTGCCATCACACACACACAAATTGAGCAGGGCAAAGAGGTTTAAAGTGAGGTTCTTAGGTTTCATTCAGAAGGTGGTATTTGAGCAAGGAGTTCACAAAGGTGAGGGAGTTAGACATGCTAGTAATCAAGGGAAAAGCATTCAAGGCATAGGAACAGCAATTACAAAGGCTCAATCAGAAATATCCCTGTCTTGGACAGTGACAGTTCTATTGGAATTAAATTACTAAGAATTGATATGCTGCCTATGAAAACAATATCCATACAAATAATTTCCAAATGGAAACAATAATAATATAATATCATGCAACACATGGACTCCTGGCTCTCTCAATGATCTACAGTCTTCAACAACAGGGACAGATGTTGTGCAAGGAAATCTTTCCCCATTATCTCCTTGAGAACATTTGATGAATTAGAAGAGTTCCATTTGTATAATTTCTGATGAAAGACAATAGATTTTTAAAGGTCTCACAGAAGCAACTTTAGTATATAAAATACCTAAGTCAAAACAGACTAAATATAAAATCTATATATTGAATATAATGTATATGACTTGGATGACAGGGACACTAAAATCTCTGACTTTATCTCCACACATTTCACCTGTGTAATAAAAAACCACATATACCACAAACCTATTGAAATAAAACAAATGTTTAAAAATAGATTATTAGCAATGAATTATGAATTAATATGAAGGCCAGGTGCGGCGGCCCATGCCTGTAATCCCAGCACTTTGGGAAGCTGAGGCGGGTGGATCAAAGGTCAGGAGTTTGAGACCAGCCTGACCAAAATGGTGAAACCCCATCTCTCCTAAAAATACAAAAAAACAGCTGGGCTTGGTGGCACACACCTATAATCCCAGCTACTCAGGAGGCTGAGGCAGGAGAATTGCTTGAACTCGGGAGGCAGAGGCTACAGTGAGCTGAGATCGCACCATTGCACTCCAGCCTGGGTGATAGAGCGAGACTCCATCTCAAAAAAGTAAGTAATAACATGAAAAGACAATTGGCCAAGCAGGTTTAAGAATGTCATAAATAATAAAAACTTAAGGAAGTTACACTATCAGAAATGAATATTTTGAGTAAGTCTATAATTAAGATAGTGTGAAAGAATAGACAAATTGAAAGAATAGACAAATTGACAAATATGGAAGAACAGAGAATTCAGAAATAGGCTCACAAGATATAGATGCGTACTTTATGACAAAGGTTGCAGTGTAGTCAGAAAAGATGGCTTTTCTATAAATGGCACTGGTTCAATTGGATACATCTATATCTGAAAATAAGAAATGCATTATTTGCACTATACACAAAAATCAATTCAAATAGCCGGGCAAAGTGCTGAACACCTATAATCCCAACTACTCGGGGGTGCTGAGGCATGAAAACTGCTTGAAGCTGGGAGGCAGAGGCTGCAGTGACATGAGATCCTACCACTGCACTCTAGCCTGGGTAACAGAATGAGAATCCATCTCAAAAAAAAAAAAAAATCAATTCCAGGTGATTGTGTATTTAAATGTGTAAGACAACACAATGAAATGTCTAAAAGATCATATAAAAAAAAATCTTTGTGGCCTTGGAGTAAACAAGAATTTCTTTAATAGGACACTTAAGCACCAACCATCAAAGCAAAAACATGGTAAACTATTTTAAAATTGGAAACCTCTACCCATCAAAAGAAACTGCAATCAGAGTGAAAAGGGAAGGCATCAAGTAGGAAAACATATCTGCAATCCATATAAGCCATAATGACTTGTACTATAAATATATAAAAATTTCATAGAAGGAAAGAGCTAAACAGCTAATAATAATTTTTAAAAGTTTAATTTCACTATTCTTTAGGAATACTCAAATGAAAATCACAGCGGTATTCTGCACACACCCATTAGACAAGCAAAGAATATAAAGACATGAAAATATTGACTTGGTGAAATGTGGAGCCACTGGAACTCTCCTACACAGCTGATAGAAGTGTAAATTGCATTAACTACTTTGCAAAAGTGTTTGGCAGAGTCTACTAACAGTAAGCCATCCTTATTCTATAACCCAGAAATTCCACTTCTAGATATAACCAGCAAAAACGCGTATATTTGAGCACTAAAAGATGTGCAAGAATGTTTGTTTCAGCACTATTTGCAGCAACTAAAAACTAGAAACAATTCACATGCCCATAAACCATGAAACTGATAAATTAACTCTGGGATATTCATACAATAGAAATTGTAAAGCAATAAAATAAGCAAACTACTGCTACATGAAACAATCATATAAATAAATCTCAGAATCGCAGTTCTGTGCAAACAAAAAACACACAAAATAATAGTGTGTAATTCTATTTACAAATGGAACAAAAACAGACAACATCAATCTATGAAGTCAGGAGTGTAGTTAGTGTTAATGGGAAAGGCAGTGATGGGGTTCAGGATTCACTTCTCCAAAATATAGTACCTTGACACAAGAAAACAACAAAAGCAGGAAGTCACTCTCTGATCTTCTATTACCTTCTTCCCCGAAGCAGACCACAGAAGCATTTTTTAAGTTTTAAAATTTTTAATTTTGGGGATTTTTTTTTTTTTAAGACAGCATCTCATTCTGTCATCCAAGCTGGAGTACAATGGCATGATCTCAGCTCACTGCAATCTCCACCTCCCTGGTTCAAGCAATTTTCCCACCTCACAATTTTTTTTCATTTTTTTCCTCCAATAGAGATGGTATTTTACCACGTTGGTCAGGCTCGTCTTGAACTCCTGACCTCAAGTGATCCACCAGCCTTAGCCTCCCAAAGTGCTGGGATTACAGGCATGAGCCACCACACCCCAGAACAAAAGAATTTTCTGATCTTCCTCTGAAGCAGGTTATAAGACTCTCAAGAGACAGGTGCCCGCCCTACATCCAGAGGAAAGGAATGTCATCTATAAAGACAGAGGGGCACAGAGAACAATCTGAACACACTGGTCTTGCTAAGATCCCCCTAGTTGATTTCCATTAGATCACATGCCCTTTGCCCAAGCACACTTCTCCACAACTCCCTACTCTCATGAAACCTAAGCATAAAAATAGAAAGGGTTCCCTGTTCCCTGAGTTCTCATTTCTGAAGGCTCCTATGTCATATAAAACTTATATTAATTAAACTTGTATGCTTTTCTCTTGTTAATCAATTTTTTGTTATAGTTGCCTCAGCCATGAACCTAGGAATAGGTAATAAAGAAAAAAAAAAAAAAAAAGCTTTCCTCTCCAACAGCAGGCAGCAGGAGGAGATTTTCTGGAATGCCAAGAATGTTCTGCCTCTTGATAGGCATGATGATTTTATAGGACTGTTTCTTTTATAATACATAACTTATTGAACAGTGAATTCATGATTTTTTCATTTTTCTGTACGTATGTTACACTTTAATAAGAAAGAATATTTTTAAAACTGAAAGAAAAATAATCTAGACTTGTCACAGTGCAGTTTGGTGGAAGGAACAATGCAGCAAATAACTAGAAGTTCCAACTTCTAGGCTCAGCTCAGCCCTGCTATTCAATAGCTATATAATTTTAGGTAACTCACTTTACCAATGTGAGCCTTGTTTTATCTTTATTTATTTATTTATTTATTTATTTTGCACCTGTGAAGAGGATCCCAGTTCATATCTCAGCTGTAAATATTAAATGAAATTATAATTGTGAACGGTTTTGTAAACTCCTAAGCATCACATAAATACATGATGGCAGACTAGTGGGTAAATTGTATTTGTAGATTGTAGATCTAGCCTGTAGCCAATTATATATGGCCTGTATTTTTTTTTTAAATAAACCTTTTTTCAAAAATCAGATTTGTCATTATAAATCACTGTTTTCAAATTACTATCATTTAAATATTAAACAATCATGCAGTGCCTGGCTCAAACTCCTGACGGCAACAGCTGAGTAAAGGTTGAGTAGTATCTATTTTTCAATGGACTGTGAATTCTGGCTCACCATAGTCCCTATCATTCATTTTTATTAACAGAATGATTATCACAAAAATATGAGTTTGGGATCCACAGAAATTGTTATAGCTAGGATTTTTAAAAACTTGTCTAAATTAGAAAACTCAATTGGATTGCAAAGTTCCAGATTAAACCTTTGTTTCAGGATCTGCTGAAAGAGACAGCCCATTTGCTCTGCCATTTCTTTCCTATGATGCATAGTTCAGTTCTGCAGTCTCCTTCTAGCAGGAAACCCATTTAATGCCCTAACAGTCCAAGCAAGGGAAATGCCATTCAATCAAAATGTATAACTAGAATTTCAGAAATGCCAAAGGCATGCTCAGATGGGCTGTGCATTTATTTCAAACAGCAGGTATCTGTCAGACGTGCGCTTCGTGAGTTGTGCTGTACTAAGCCCACTGGGGCATGACTATCTCTGCCCTTTTGAAACTTACAATCTACTTAGGGAGGCAGCTACTGCACAGAAGCCTGTTGGATAGACAAGGAAAGTAAATGCCAGGACAAGAGCTGCAAACAGAGTGCGTGCTCTGGGGTTTCAAGGAAGGAGCAATCATTGTCAAACATAGATTTATATTTCATTGCGTTTTAGAAGCAATGAAATCATTAAACATATGAACCTAAAATTCAATGAGCCAAGACCATCCCACTCCTTCTTCCTGGGCAGTGACCACAAAGACAATGACCACTAAGATGAAGTCAATTTGGGATAAGTGCTTTTACCTCAAATTATCCAAGTCACTCTGCTCAGACAAGAATGACAAAAACAAGATATGAATAGGACAAATGTCTTTACCTTCTATGCCAACCAAATGCACAGCTTCTAATCTTAGGACTTCACTAATGGCCTTTAACATAAAAATGTTCCTTCCTTTAGAATTACATGTAGTAAATGGACTGCAGTATAGAATCAGAACAAACTCAAAATGAGTAGGCCTGTGGGATTCTGTTCAAAACAGATACCCAAAAGTGTTATCTGGAATATCTGTCCTCTTCAGCGCTCTGAGAAGGAGGAAGGAGGATATGCCTGGCATCCATAAGTTTGAAGAACTTAACGTTTGTTCTTACAGATTTTAGCATACTAAAGACAGAGAACAAAGTTTTAAGGAGAAAATTTGCTTAATTTGGCATTTCTAAATGTTTTTGTGATTAAACATAATATATTAACAGTGATCAAATCAATATACCTCAAAAGGTGCTTTCAGGGAATTCTGTTTGGGGATTTATTTTTTGAACCTAAGCTCTCAAACAGTATGGGAAAATAAATGAGCTGAATATGTGTGTCTTGTTTTTCTTCCTGTTGTAGCTTTCCCTATTCATCAAGAAACAGAACTTTCCAAAGAATTTTGGAGGCTATGAAAAATTTCAGACTTGATTGGGTGGTTTATTCAGAGGACGTTATTTTAAGGAATTTTGGATAACTCAGAGCAGGAATCCCTAAACTTTCTAAGCAAAATATTTTTTTCTACAGCAGCAAATTCTCAACATAATCAACTTCACTTTTCCTATCTTTACATACATTGTACACTGATAAGATATAGAGTTTTCATTTGGGTAAAGTTTCTCCACGTTTTTTAATAAAGACGGAAACAATTTTAAAAAGGGAGAAAGTCTTCCCATTTATTAAATGTATATTGTATCCCAGATATTTTGTATACAAAGAGGGAGGCATAGGGTTTGGGTACACACATGAACATACTACATGTAGCAACAGCTTTGCATTTGGGATCATAGGATAAATGCAAACTGTATGTGTGTTCTTATACTAGCTACCCCTGGGAAGGAAGACCACTATGTGGAAAAACTGTGAATTTAAGAATAAGCATATTTATCCCAACTCCTCCTCCTAAATGCAGGGCAGTTTTAGAAATTTCACGTTTCTTTGTGACCTTCTTGATCTAAAAACTGTTTAAGAGCAAGTGTGTTAGAGTCAGGAGGGCTGTGCCTTGACACCTAATTCTATCATTTCAAATTGTTATAGAGAATTGATATAGTACCTTTCCTAAGAGTTAACATCTTTCAATGAAATTTCACAAACTCCTTTACTAGCCTGATCAATTATTTACATGGCTTCCTGAAGTTCCATGTTAACCAATGTTTACTTTGGTTTAAGTAAATATCATCTTCTATTCTACTTTACGTGATTGGGGAAATTTTTTTTTTCTTGAGATGAAGTCTCTGTTACACAAGCAAGAGTTCAGTGGCAAAATCTCGGCTCACTGCAACCTCCACCTCCTGGGTTCAAGTGATTCTCCTGCCTTAACCTCCTAAGTAACTGGGACTATAGGCATGCACCACTATGCCTGGCTCGTTTTTGTATTTTTAGTAGAGACAGGGTTTCACTATGTTGGTCAGGCTGGCCTTGAACTCCTGACCTCGTGATCTGCCTGCCTCAGTCTCCCAAAGTGCTGGGATTACAGGCGTGAGCCACTGAGCCCGGCTGGAAACTATTTTTTATAAATACTTTATATTAAGATTTTCTAGAAGATGTAGTGATTTAACAACCAGAAAAATGATATTTTTGCAAACATAGAAGCAGAATAACTCTGCCGTCTCTGAGTTGTGGAGATTGCTCTGATCTCCAATATTTGAGCAATTAACTTTTGAGTTACCTTTCCATGAGAAGTTTTGATGAGAGTTTAATGGCCCTCTCCCTCATTTCCAGGATGGATGAAGAAGCTGAAGGGAAGGAATACGGAGGTTTCAGAATCCAAGAACAACTTGTTCTTGGCATACCCTCTGCCATATGCAAACTTTGGGCTTCTCTTCTCCCTTCTATTTAGGGTGTTCACTTTTTCCAAAGAACTTTGGTGAAGGCAGGGTTAACTAACTTGCATTATCGTTAGAACAACACAAATGATGACACACACTGGTCCAGAGTCCAGACTAATCTTAAATCAAGACTTTAAGTGGAACCATGACTGAGGCCCAGTGGTAGCTGTAAAGGACAAGTCAAAGATTATGTAGCAGAATTTCTGAATGTTAGCCTTAGAAAGAACCCCTGATTAACAATCGCTGAGGCCTCACATGTGTTAGGTCCCATATGCTGGACATAAAGAGATTCGTAAGGCAAGCTCCTGGAACTCAAGGAATTCACAAAGCAGTGAGCTCAAAGATCTCCAACAGTAATTAGCATGTCTAACACCTCCACTTACACAATAAGGCAGTGGAAACAGGTGATAGGGCAGTAAACAAGTGACTTAATTCTCCCAGGAGTAGTCAAGGTTAAACACTGGTGATTAGATAGTTCAACTCCACCTTCATTTTGCCTGTGGGTTAACTGTGGTCTATAGAATTGCACAGTAAATTGACCAGTCAGAAAAATAACACAGCAGGGGTTTAGGGTTTAGGGTGAAGAAAGCACTTAAATCACTTGTTATAATCCAGATTTCTAGGTCTTACCTCCAAGATTCTGTTTAAAAGTGTAGGATGGGAGGAGCTGAAACACACCGGACATTCCTCCCTCTGGCACAGCACAACACACGTGAGGCACTTTTCAATAGAATAAAACCCCAGTAATGAAAGGTTTTGGCTCCAGAGTGGGAGGCCTGGATCTGAATCCTGATGTGATACATGTTCAGAGAGGATAAGTGGCCAGTCCAAGTTCACAGTGCAGTATGTGTTCAGTACAAAGAGTTAATAACTACTTGCAGTGCTATTGTAAGCGTTACATCAGATAATGCATGTAAATTGCTGAGTCCAGAGCCTGGACGTATATAATTCTAGCCACTATTAGCTGCTGGCCACATGATGTGCTAGCACAGAATCAGGACCCAAACCCCAGGTCTTTTTTCAGTACGCTGCTCTTTCAGCGCCACACAAGGATTTCCAGGAAACACTGACCTTCCTACATCAAGCCGAAAAGATCAAGAGCCCTCTCTCTCAGGCTAATAACTTTTCTTTCATTTTCTGCCACTGTGTTCCCAAACGATTTCCCTGGGGTTTTTAATGGGTTCTATTCATTTTAGCATTTCAGAATTTTAGGCAATATATTCCCTTATTTTTCATGTACCAAATTTAACCTCGCAAACATGTGCTGGAGAGCACAGGTATCCATGAGAATTTTTATAGTCTTACAAAAATGATAATACAAATATATTAATAATTCAAGATAGTAAGGGGTTTTATATTAATATATAGTAGGGACCAGAAGGACTAATGAATTTTAAAACAAGGAGAGATCCATTTTTCCTAAAATGGGGGGAAAAGGCCTCAGAAAGGTCATGGAACCTCAGTCAAGCAAGGAAGGATAAAGGAATTCACTGTTGTTGTTTCAAAAAATTTCAAATATTTACAAATGAAGAGAAAGTATTTTAATTCTTACTTCTCAAAGCTTTCAAATGTGTGGTCAGAGGATCAGCCACATCAATGTCACCTGGAATATCTCAGTTCATTTGTGTTGGT
>NW_016107574.1:4371263-4377276 GCF_001604975.1 Cebus imitator | reverse complement strand
AAAAAAGAAAAGGAAAAGCAACAACAACAAAAAAACCTAAAGCTGGGTGATTTATACACAAGAGAGGTTTATTTGGCCCATGGTTCTAGAGACTGTACAAGAAGCATGGCACCAGCATCTTCAGCTAAGGGAATCAGGCTGCCTTCACATTCATGGTAGAAGGCCAAGGGCTGATGTGTACAGATCCTGTGGTGAGAGAGGAAGCTGCAGAGTGAGAAGGGAGTTACCAGGCTGTTTTGAACAACCAGCTCTCATGGAAACTAATGAGGACTCACTTATTATCACCAAGATGACATCAAGACATTAATGAGCCATCTGCCCCCATGATCCAGATAAGTCCCATTAGGTCCCACTTCCAACACTGGGGGTCAAATATTCAAACTATGGCATGGAAATTTGGTAGAATTACAGAATTCCATGCCAATTCTAGATTTCTGTAACAGGAATCTGCATTTTAATAAGATCACATGATTTGTGTGTAGGCTTGGAGGGATAGTAGCACAGTGAGCACAAAAGTACCTATCATCTAGTTTCAACAATCACCAATAGCTGGTCAATCTTGTTTTATTTGTACCTCTGTCCATTTTCTCCTTTTACTTTTGGATTATTTTAAAGAAATCCCATATACTCTATCACTTCATTGGTAATTGTTTCGCAGAGTACATCTTTAAAAGACATGGTCCTTTAAAAAAAAAAAAAAGACTGCAAAACATTTGCTATACCTAAAATATAGTATTTCATGACTATTAAATATTATGGAAGGATTTAGATAAGTAAGGGAGAAGAGGATACTCTATTTTGGAAGAATCAGCAGAGATTTAACTAACCAGCTTGGGACTAAGTGTTATTATTGCCAGTACTAGCGTGTTGTGCAGCTGAATAATCAACCACAAAATCACCTGATGTGAAATACAGCGTGTTACCAGTAAAATTAATTATGTCCAATGACATTTGTCAGGTGTAATATCAAGGGTCACACATCAGAATATAAAAATCAAAAGGCACAGTCTTACAGATGGGTTGCTTAGGGAGTAAAAGGCACTGAAAATGTTAAAACTTTCAACCCGGCAAATGGTTAGTCTATAAAAAAAATAAATTTCTAACATTCCAGCTGAAAGTTCTAGCTAAAACAGATTTAGAGCTATCAGCCTGTCAAAGTCAAAAGAAGGAATCAACCCCAATAAATGCTAGCTTGGGTATAAAGAGTTCTTGAAGGCTCAAGCAGACTCCAGCTAAACCTTGTAACCTCTTTAGGCTTTCAAGGACAGTGCCTCTCTTTTGAATCAGGTGACAAATTACAGTGGAAGGCTGGCCATGAAATAAACTATCCTGAAAGCTATTTGGCCTGTTAGAGGGGGCCAGGTGTAGTGGTATTGTTTCACGATGTTTAGTGTATTTGCATATAGAGATGAAGCAAATCAGATACATTGGATACAAGACCCAAAACAAAATAGCTGATTACAGGGTAAAACAAAATGCTCAATTTCTGTTTCAAGGGTACTCCAAGGGGAATTCAAAAACTTTGGCATGTTTCAGGAAGATAAATTCAGATAGTCAGGCAAAGGTTAATTTCTGTAGGTCCCCTGATGTCAGGCTGAGGAGCTGGAACTTAATTCCACCGGCAGTAGGAACCACGCGAGTCTTTGATGTGATAAAAACAAGCCTTCAGGAAGGTGCATCAGCAAGCCTGAGAGCCCTCAAGTGAGAGAAACAGCAAAGGGATTGCTGAAATAATCCTGACATGAAGAGATAAGCCCTGGAATGGGTGAAGAAGGTCAATTGAATGTCAACCTTGAGATTTACGTCAGCCTCTCTTCACACAACATAAAAGCTCTTGTCTCTCCCATCCAGGACCCCATGAATTCCAACCTGAAAATCCACCATATGTTGCAGAATTAAGAGCCCCCTCCCCTCCATTTAAAACAAACAAACAAAAAAAAAACACAGGCATGGTGGTAAGAAATGACATAAATCTGCAGACTTTCAAACGAGTTTGCATTAAATTTCCTTTATACATTAGAATGTTTCAGAAAGTTTAAAAAGATGGAGAAAAAATGTTCACCTAGGTTTCTTTAGGTGAACCAAATAAAGCATTTTTTAAGAGGAATAAGTTTATTTGAAAGGCATGCCGTGATTAAATCTTGTAGTAGAGGGTACTCTTAAAAGAAAGTTTTGGGGTTTTGTTAAACAGAGAAAGAGGCAGAAAGAAGAAAAAAGAGGAGATCGAGTGTCATGGGGGACAGGGGAGCTGTGGTGAGTGTGATGTGACACCTTGCCATCCCATGAACCTTCACATTGGCAGTGAAGCCACCAAATTACAAGATAATTGACAAGGGTAAACGTGAACATCTCTGGGTATGAACAAATTAAAGAGCTGATTGTCAACAAACCTGAAGCCTAGCTTACATGTGCAATTAAATTTCTATAAGTCAAATATGAGAGCATTTCTTAAAGGAACTCTCTAATGAGTCTTTTAACAATATGAATAAATCATGCCCCAATTTATCTAGTCGGTAATTAAGGTGCTCGACTATCAGGGTTTTAAAAAAATTTTTACATATATAATAGAGCGGTCCTGTAACTCCTCTCTGAAGGTATGACAAGAAAGAGAAATCCTGGTTTTGAGATTTGTACAATATTCACTGTTTAAAATAGAGTCAGGGGATGGTGTAGGGATGGAAGATTTGGAAACCTTCCAGGATCTGACTGAGTGATGTGCCTCCTCTCACCTGGATAATGATGTTGTTAGGGGCTGACTGTGGGATGAGTGGGGTGATGGTGGCTCTCCATTCCTCACTAATGTCCCCATCCGAGCATCTATTTTCTCATTTATGATCTCCTTGACACTGACTCTATTTACATGACATGGGGATTAATCAGCCAGGAGTTTTTTAGCTGCAGGAATCAGGCAATCCGTGTAACTCAGCGTGGCAGCGTGACATTATCACCAGCTAAGCAATATTCGTTCTGTATGATCACCATCTCCGGGGAACGTGCTGTGTGATAGGACTTCAGGTGTTGAAGTCGTAAACCATTACACTCATCCCCGAGCAGCTGTATGACACCTTTCCTCAAGGACAGCCACGGAAAGCCACACTCTGGATCCAGCCTGATTTATTAGCAGGATCAGCAAGAGCACTGCAAAAGTTTCAGTCACCAGCTGCTGCAGGGAAAGGTACCCTTTCTCCACTTCTGCGGCAGGTCCATATATACAGAATTACTTGAGACTCCAAACAAAGCATTATCTCTGTGGCAAGTGGATTTCTGTCAAGGTACCCCATCACTGCATCACACTTACTCGTTGGCCTGCCTGTTAGCCCCTAGTGAGAATGTGAACAGTTTGATGGGAATAACAGAGACATATTCCTTTGTATTCACAGTTCTCTACCTGACGTTTGGCAAAAGAGAAGTCCACAAAATATGTTTGGTGAGTGAGTGAAAGAATAAATGAATGAGTTTTGGTGAATGAGATAATGGTTATTTTATCAAAGAAAGAAAACAGGAAGTTGGTGTTAAATTTGCTTCTCATTTTATCCTTCATGAATTGAACTAATGAACAGTTTTTTTTGTTTTTTTGAGATGGAGTCTTGCTCTGTCACCAGCAGGCTGGAGTGCAGTGCTGTGATCTCGGCTTACTGCAATCTCCACCACCCGGGTTCAAGGGATTCCTGTGCCTCAGCCTCCCGAGTAGCTGGGACTACAGGCGCATGCCACCATGCCCACCTAAATTTTGTATTTTTAGTAGAGACAGGGTTTCACCATGTTGGCCAGCATGGTCTTGGTCTCCCAAAGTGCTGGGATTACAGACATGAGCCACCACACCCAATCTGAACAGTTCTTAATAGGAAGGAAGTGCTTTCTAGATTGACTTCTGCCAGGTAAATATGTAGCCACTGTATCTTAATCTGGTAAAGCTACTCACATGGTTCAAAAGGAATTCCAGGGCTTATGCTAACATATTGGAAGAAAGCATTAAATAGCTTCTTAGATGACTACCCTTAAATGCTGAATTCCCCATCCTTTTCCTCAGGTGAAATAGGAGTCAGGGAACAGAAAGAGGCTCACATTCAAACACACCTGGGTTAGACTCCCATCTGCACCACTTCCTGTCTCTGTAACCTTGGCACACTTGGTTTCCTAAGAGCTTCAGTTTCCTTATCTGTAAAAGGAGAGCAGTAATCTAGACCACATGCAATGTTAGTCACTACAATAGAGTGTAAGTGAAATACTCAGTGTAAAGTTTCTAACATATTGCCTGGGACTTAATAGGTGCTCATTAGTAAGAAGATATAACTTTAATCAATCAGTTCTCTTGAGAGAGATTAACAATATTTGGTTTGTGTGACTAATGGGGCTATATAGGTTAAATCCTCAGGAACCCCTTCAGGATTCAATCAAGCACTATTGTAAAATCCAACCAACAATCCAACCGTGGAAACAGTATTTTAATTATGTGCTACATCTGCTGGTGTACCCCAAGGTTTGCACAATTCATTCTCTCATTCTCTTTCTCTCTCTCTCTCTGTCCTGTTCACTGAAGGGCATCACAGATTGCATATGCTTACTTCTAAATCAAAAAACAAGGAAGCAGGTATGTGATGTCTGCAAGCCACTTAACCTCGCTTGACTTCTTTGTTCATCATTAAGATGAATCAGTTGGACTAGACAATCTCTTGGGTCTTTTGGCTCAATGGTTTGTGATTCTAGGAAATGAACACTCATAAGTTCCTAGTTACCAAATCAGTAAGGCAGTCAGGTTAAAAATAAACCAAATGAAGCCAAATAATTTTCTTAACTTTGCTTCAGTGGGAAGATTACTGCACAGTAAGCCCATATATAGATACAGATATTATATAGATACTTTGCTAGGTGGTCTTTTATGGAATGTCAATCAATAGTAATACTTCCATTTAAGCAAATTCCTAGACAAACCTGACTTTGTTTTTATGAGAGGATGTTTTGGTCATTCACTGGCAAACTAGCACCATTCTGTAATACTGGGAGGATACCATAAAGGTATTTAAGCTACAGCCAATATTCGCTTTCCCTAGTTAGAAGAATGGGTTTACTTGTTTTGGAGCAAATTCATCAGAAGAATTCCTACTAAATCTACCCATGTGGGAGCTCACATCCTCCTCACCATACACTTCTCATTCACACACTGAACTGCAAATATCACTCTTAGTATTCCTTTTCCTGCAAGTCTCCATAACCACAGAATGTAGCAAACATTCAGTGAACATTAGCTCCCTCCAACACAACAAAACCCTAAGAGAGAAAGGAGGGCCTTTTCATTTTAAGCCTATTGCCTAAATTCTCAATGCATCATTCAATTAATCCAATAAACATACATTGAAACATTATTCTGTGTCAGGCAAGAATTAGGTACTCTAGATATGGGACGAGGTAAAGAAATTAGGCATTGATACTTTAGACATTACAATTAAGAATGGGGAACAAATATTAGCCAAATACACCCACACATACTTGCATCTATGTATGCATGCAAATTCATTCTACTTTCTCACTCCTATCCAAGTTTTACATTGGCAGCCAGGTCCTTTACCCTTTCTTGTACTGGGGACTTACTAGTGTTGAAAACATAAGCCACACTCTAGGTAGAGGGAACAACTTATGTGACATCTCTGAGTGAAGAAGAAACATCACAGCAATCAAAGAGTTGATGGCAGATGTGTTTGGAGGGCAGAGTGGAGAGTAGAGGGGCCTAAAGTAAGCCTTGGAGGGATACACACGTACAGCAAGCAGTGCCATGTCACGTACGAACTTAGAGGTTCTCAAATTATTTTAACCATTTTGCTACTTGAAAAAAATCAAAAACATCAAGAGTGGTCTACTCTGTGTTGCTTTTTTAAGTTTTAAGAACATCTTGGCCAGGCTTGGTGGCTCATGTTTGTAAGCCCTGCACTTTGAGAGGCCGAGGTGGGGGGATCACGAGGTCTGGAGTTCGAGATGAGCCTGACCAACATGGTGAAAACCCATCTCTTCTAAGAAA